>NW_023640597.1:0-5000 GCF_015228065.2 Penaeus monodon | reverse complement strand
CCCTTGGGTTGCAAGGGGTCCTTTTACAACCGATCAAGGTTCCCTTTTTTGTTTTTCTTGCATTTTATATTTCTGAGAGAGCGTTTGAAGAAAAAAAGGGAGGTAGATAATTCGATAGATTATAGAAGTTTTTAGAGAGGGGAACGAAACAAAAGTTTTAAGCTTTTATCTTTAAAGGAAATAAAATGTCAAGTGGCTTGGGTTCCATTATAACATGTTAGAAAAAAGCGTAAGTAAAAAAGCTTTTTAAATAAAATTTTGATAAATCCTTTCCTTTCCCCTAAAAATTTGGGGTGTATGGGAACGGGGGAGGGGGGGGGGTAAATGGCGGGGCAAAAAGGACGGGGAAAAAGAAAACCTCAGATGCAAAGGAAAGGTTTATGGGGTTTCCTGAATAATTTGGAGCTCGCGAGCTGAACAAAGGATAAATGAAAATGTGTTGGGAGGAAGTAAATGGATAAAGGGAGATAAACGCTAACACACACACACCACATATTGTGTGTATATATTTTTGTTTAGTGGTCGTGGTGGGTATGTTTCGTGCGGTTTTTGTTGCGGGTTTAATTTATAACTTTTAACAGGGCAAAACACCACCAAAAACATATTAAAAATTTTTGTTGGTTAGTATCTGTATATTAATACATATATATATATTATAATATAATTTATATAATTAATATTTGATATGTAGTTTGTATTAATATAGCACATAAAGTTGTGGTTGGGTGTTCATTCTCTCTTCTCTCTCTCTCCTCCCCTCTCTCTCCTTTTCCCTCTCTCCTCTCTCTCCTCTCTCCTCCTCTTATAAAATAATTTATAAAAATATATATATATTAATAATATATATATTATATATATATTATATATAATACATTTAGAAAAATTTATGTATATCATATACATATACATATGTACGAGTATTTGTAAAAAACTATATATAACTACATCCCAAATCATGCAATATTAGGAAACCACACACAAAAATTTTAAAAAGAAATGGATATGCAAAATTGTATATATGCACACACAACACACACAAACCCATTGCCAACACACACGCATAAAACACACAAAATTTAAATTTATGGATATAAAAATTTATATATAATATAAAATATATATATAATTATAATTTATATTAATATATAATATATATATATAATAGTATATTTAAATATATTAAAATATATATAATATAAAATTTAAATATATATAATATTATTTAAAAAATTATATATATATATAATATATAATAATATATATATATAATATATAATATAATATATTATAATATATTTTTGTTTTTGTGTGTGCGCTACGGGGGTGTTTTTTATCTGTAAAGCATCGTAATTTCTTTTGGATGTTTATTGTTTTTTTATATAGAAATTTTTTTTCCCTTTCCCATTCTTTTTTTAAGATAGATTGCTAATAGATAGGGAGTGTTTGAGAGAGAGGAGAGAGATGAGAGAGTGAGAGAGGAGAGAGAAGAAGAGAGAGAGAGGAGAGAAGAGGGGAGAGAAAGAAGGAGAGAGAGAGAGAAGAGAGAGAGAGACGAGAGAGAGAGAGAGAGAGAAGAGAGGAGAGAGGAAGAAATAAATATAGTAATAATAAAATCTCAGCTTCCCTCTGTAATAAGGACCAATTTCGGCCACCTCAGCCTCCTGGCCCGAGGCTGACCCCGGGTGACTCGAAAAACCAGCCTTCTGATCGGAGTCAGACGCGCTGCCATTGCGCCACGGGGCCCTTGGTTTTAATGAGCTCGCTTTTACAAGCAGATCCAAGCTTTCTCTTTTTTTTTATACTGCATTTTGTGTTTTTAAACGACCCATGACAGATAGAAAGATAGAGGTAGATAGATAAGTAGATTTATAGATAGGGTAGATAGATCGATAGATAGAAGAGAGAGAAAAAAAAGAGAGAGAGAGAGAGAGGGGGAGAGAGAGAGAGAGAAAAAGAAAAAAAATAAAACGGCTACAGAAATCCCTTTCCGATTCACCTCACATCCCACAAACGGTTAGGCAAGGGAAGACGAGGACCTTCAGACAAGGAAAGACGCTGCTGACGTACGAACACACAAACCTACACACCTATCAAAAGACCTTTTAACCGCATCTTAGAATTCCCCCGACTATACCATGGCGTTTTCCCCCGGACAGACGTCCTTTTGGGTAATTTTCCTCGCCGTTTCGTTCCTCTGTAGGGCGGCTTCGGGGCTAAGGACGGGAGGGGGGGGGGGGGTCTAGGATCCCTATAGCGGGTAAGCCTAAAACCTCTCTCAGGTCTCTGTGTTTTCAGTATGTCTGCTGTCTGCTTGGGTCTCTCTTTTCTCTCTCTTCTCATCTCTCTCTCTCTCTCTTCTCTCTCTCTCTCTTCTCTCTCTCTCTTCTCTTATATATAATATATATATATATATATATATATATATAAAATATATAATATATATAATATATATATATACCCCACACACACACACACACACACAAAAACACACACACACAACCACACAAAAACATACACACACACACAACACACACAAAAAACAACACACACACACACACACACACACACACGCTGACTGAGGGCGTATAGAGAAAAAGAAATAAAAACTACATGGCCCTGCAACTGCGACAGATTTCACTATGAATTATCGCCTCCAAAACCCCACATATTGAAAAGTAAATGTTGTACGTATTGCAATTGGCTTCTGTCCTAGATCGTACTTGCAAATATCAATAAATTACAGTAGTTAAAAGTAACGTTATTGTAAAAGATTATGTGTTTTAAGCATTCATCACCTGTATGCGTTCCAATTCCCCAAAAGGACATGAGTTGCACACAAATACTATGGACGTAAATGATTTGACATTTGTTACGCATCATTTTGTTCTGTTCAAATAATATAAGCGCTATGTAGTTTACTGATAACAATAGGTGATGTAAAAAACATGGGGCGGGAGTTTTTTTCGTTTATGAGTTATTTGTTCGAATAGTATTTATTGTGTTTAAAAATGCGGACTAAATATGTCCCAATTATTGTGTTCCCCAATCATGTACGTTTTTGGGAACCCATAGGGGGAAGCCAAAACCCCCGGGCCCACCCCCCCCCCCCCCCCCCCCTCTCTTACCCCCCCCCCCCCCCCCCCCCCCCCCCCAAAAAATAAAAAAAAAAAAATAAATATATTATATTATATATATTAAAAAAAAAAAAAAAAAAAAAAAAAAAAAAAACAAAAAACCCAAAAACCCCCCCGTGTGGGGTTTGGGGGGGTTTGGTGGGGGTTTTTTTTTGTTTTTTTTGGTTGTTGGTGTTTGTTGGTTTGGTCCTAGTGACTTAAATATCAAAAAATTTAAAGTTTAATTTTAACTTATTGTAAAAAGATTATTTTTTTAAATTAACTTATTTAATTAAAAAAATATTAAAAAATTTTAAAAATTTTGTTTGGTTGTTTTTTTTTTTTTTTTGGTTGTTTTTGTAAAATTTTTAAATAAAAAACTTTTATTTTTATATTTATTTTTTCAATAGTTTTTATTTTTAAAAATGGGAAAAATATAAAAATTTTTCCCCAATAGTACCGTTAAGGTTATAAAATTATTAAATTTTTTTATTTCAGCATTTTTATATTTTTTATTTGTTTTGGACTAATAATATTAAAACCCTTTTTAATAAAAAAAAAAAAAACAAAAAAAACCAACAAAAAAACCCACACCACACCCCCAAACAAACCAAAATTAAACAACAACAAAAAAACCACAACACAAACACACACACAAATAATAATAAAAAAAAAAAAATTATATTATATAATATATAATATATATTTTTTTTTTTTTTTTTTGTTTTGTTTTATAATTAAAAATTTTTTACCCCTTTTTTTTTTTTTTTTGTTTTGTTTGGTTTTTTTTTTTTTTTTTGGTTTTTTTTTTTTTTTGGGGTTTTTTTTTTGGGTTGTTTTTGGTTAAGTTTGTGGTGCTTTTTAATCTATTATTTTAAATCCTCAGTTAAAAAACCCCTTTTAAAAAAAATTTAAAAATTTTTAAATAATTTTTTTTTAAAAAAAAAAATTTTTTAATTTTTTTTGGTGTTTAGTTATTAGGGTGGGTTTTTTGGGGTTTTGGGGGGTTTGGGGGTTTTTGGGGTTTGGGTTGGGGGATAAATAAAAATTTTTAAAAAATAAAAATAAATATAAAATAATTAAAAAAATTTGAATTTTAAAAAAAAAAAATAAAATTTTAAAATATAAAAAAAATAATAAAAAGGAATCTATGATAAATTGAAAATTTTAATATAAAATATAAATTTTTTTTTTAATATAATTAAAAAATTTTTAAAAAATATTTTAAATTTTTAAAAAAAATTTTTAAAATTAATAATAAAAAAATTTTTAAAAAAAAAAAAAAAAATAAAAAAAACAGAAAAAAATTAACTTAAAAAAAAACAAAAATTTTAAAAAAATAAACACCAAAAAAAACCCAAATTTTTAATTTTTTAAAATTTTAAAAAAAAAATAATATATATTAAAATAATTAATATTTTTTTTAAAAAAATTTAATAATTAAAAAAAATTTTAAAATTAAATTTAAACAAAAAAGATATTATTAATATTTAAAATAAAATTTTAAATTATATTATAAATTAATTAATAATAAATTTTTTTAAATTGAAATTAATTAAAAAATTTTTTGGGTCGGGGGGCCAAAAAGTTTTTTAAATTTTTTAAGCTAAAAAATTATTTTGTGGACTTCCCAAATTTGGAGGAAAAGGGGCATTAAAGTTTCCCAACATAAAGGAGGGGGGGATTCGGGGGTTTGTAAAAATTTAAAAAAATTCAGGGGCTGGCCAAAAGGGGAAAGCCAAGGGTAAAAAATAAGAATAAAAACCCATACCCCGAAAAGTTAAAAAAAAAAAGGGGAAAACAAAAATTTATCCAAAATTTAAAAGGATTTTTTTTTAAAAAAAACCCAAAAAAAAAACAAATTTTTTAAAAAAAAAAAAAAAAAAA
>NW_023640596.1:5000-11178 GCF_015228065.2 Penaeus monodon | reverse complement strand
CCCCAAAAGTTACATGGAAATTTTAAAGCAGTCCTTTACATCTAAGGACTGGGTTTTCAATATCAAAAGAATCTAAAAAACAATAAGATCTAAATAACAACATTCATTTGATGTCTGTTTTTTGAATGTTTACAATAAATATGAAAAAAAACTTCTTTATTTGTACCCATCAAAACATAGCTTGAGTGCCAGAGACGAGCACCCAAAAAACATTAAAATAAAACTTTACACAACTGCTTTGGTTTGAATATGATGCCAGACTGATTTTGGCTGAAAGAAGACCTTCAACAATGTTAACATTTTGAATTTAACCGGATTTGTGAAGGGGACAATGCAGCTGTTACACGTTCTCAAACTGCATGGTGTGACTGAACATATTTTCCCAATTCATCATAAGCATATTGATGGACAATATGAATGTCTCCATAATTTGCATTCACATAACATCAAAAAATTTAACAAATGGAACAACAGGAAAAACATAAAAAAAAAAATAAAAAATTAAAAAATTAAAAGATCCCCTCTGGAAAAAAAATTGAACACTACCTTCATAAGCCCCATGCCTAACTCTACAATAAAGTTCAGATCAACTTGAAAAAACTCTAGGTCAAACTATGTCTAACACACACACTGACAAAAAAAAAGATGAATATATATACATATCTATACAAACAAAATAGCATATGAAAAGTTAACATTACCTGTACGATATGTGTAAGTTTCCCATATCAAAAAAGACACTGCAATTTAACTGGCTAAGAGGATCTCCGATGGAATTCCATATACATTCAAATAGAATTAAGTGTCAGTTGTGGTCTATGTGCCATCTATAACTTTCGTCTTGAACTTTCTTGAATTTCAAAAAGTTTAAACTGTAAGAATATGATTCCAAGGAAAACACTTTCATGGTAGGTAATTTATAAATAAAAAAATATGGTAAACATACATCATAAGGTCAATATCAATTTCATTTGTTTATAAAAGACATGAGCAAACTAAATAAACAAGAAACCATCTGCATTTTAAAGTAAAATCCAATTATATCAATTAAAATAACATTTCAAAGGTCACAATATAAAGATTTTTAATATTTTTGCGGCCTGAAAAAATGTGTAATATACAAATGAAGCCTCTTAACAGCATCTAAAACAGAATCAGCACATGGAAAATCCTATATACTGATTAAATAAGTATATATATACAGTTTAATATGATGGAAAACTTGCAAACTTTCACAACTAAAAAAAAAACATATCATATCAGGTTTGACTGACATTTAACATGTTATTTTTTAACCCATGCTGCCAGAAATTGTAGTGTTAGCAGGAGTATGTTTTCTGAAATGTCTTACACCCATAGACGGCCCCACAAGTGCTTGTCACTGAGTCAATTCGTGGACCTTATGGCCTCATCTGATTTTACCTTTCCTTGAATTTTTGGGAAAAGTATTTTTTATAATGTTATCAATATCAATGTTGTTATTATTGATGTAGACATAATCATTATTATAATGTTTTTAACATTACTAATAATAATATAAGATAAAGAAAGATGTATACATCCAAAAAAAAGGAAAGGATAAAACAATCAATACTAGTGACTAAGTACTTGAAGAGCCATTAATATCGTGAAGACAATTTAAAAACCAAAATTTGCAGTGGCAAGCCAAGTTTTACATGCCATCCCCAGCAGCATCAGGTTAGAAAGACATCTTTAGTATGCACTGTATATACACATCTGTAGCATCTGTACTTCAAGAACTATTAAGAGGTTTCCCTGAAACACTGATGTCAAGTAATATAAAAAACTGAAATTATTACTTCAAAAAGCTGTAAACCCTTTATCATATTAAACATCTCTTCTTCTATAAAGAAAGAAAAGAAAGAAACTGACCTGTATCATCTAACACTTCCTCTGGGGTTCTTACCTTTTTCTGTCTTATATTCTTGTTCCAAACTCCAAAAACTGCAAGATGCATAGAACTTCCAGCACATTAACACCCCTCCCTGAACATCCCACATCAGAACCAACTAATTACCCTCCAATAGTTCCTTTGGTGCTTTGTCCACTCTGCTTTTATTATCTTGACACTTGTTATGTGCAGCCTCCAAAGCAGATCTTATCAGGCACTTGGGGCACTTTTTCTTTCAAATTACATCAAATGACAAAATCCAATAAAATTAAAAAGCATATTACAATCTTGTGGAGGTTTTCTGCATAGGATGGAGCAAAAGAAAGCCCAATCGTGAGATCCTGCAAGCCACTTCTTTATGTCTAAAAAGATCCTAAAGTCCTATTAATAAATAGCTTGTGTTTCAGCAGACTCTTGCCCTGAATTATTCCACAAAAAAACATTACATCAGACCACAAAAATATATAGTTATACAACTGACCGCCATGAATGTGGGCCCTGAGAATATCAAAAGGTAAGGCCATAATGGCCTTCACATTTTTCATGCATTTGTTAAGTAAATGAAAAAATTATCATGTCTTTCACCCCTAGCTTAATGGTGCCTTTAGGAAGGTTCTTTTTTCTGACCACAAATTATTACTGATTTCACAGATAAAAGGGTTTAACTGATATATGGGTCTCATTTAACTTGAAAAAATAAAATAAAAAATCTACAATTTTTCCTGTTTCCTTTTTTATTCACATTTATGCAAAATATATTTTTTTCTTTTTTTTTAGTAACTTTTTTCAATTTTGGTCTTGAAAACTCATCACAATGCACCACTGTGATGTCCTTGTTGAGTTTACACTTGCAAAGGGGGAAGTCTTTACAGCCCCGTGTTGACATCAATGTATGGTGATGGTCAAAGGTTCCTGGAGACACGAGATGGAGCTGAGTGGTCAACTGGTTCCAGTGGGGGGGCAAAGTCCTGCTGTGATGTAGCTATTAGGTACGGAGCTCACTCGACATGGAGTCCCGTCCTGGAGAGGAAAGGAAAGAATTAGGACATTCTAAGAGCCCGATGCTTTTTTCTGTGAAATTACTCATTCTTTCTCTCACTTCTTCGTATTCAATCCATACTTATTAAAAATTCCCTCATTCATTCAGTTATTCACTCTAATCCACGATCTATTTTACTTAACTCTCTTAGTAATTCACAGAAAAAAATGATTACCCATGCACTAGAGGTGGGAATTTTATAATATAATGACAATTTTCGATTTTTATTATCATTATTCTATGGTAGACAGAAATAATTGGTTTTTTGAATGTTCTGTGCCTACTGCTTATAAATAGATGAATGACAGTAACTGCAGAGAGAAAAGCATATGGTTTATGGCAAAGTTACTACGCCATCAGGTGTCCTAAGTAGCAAACTTTTTCTTCATAGTCTAGAAATGAGGCTTCTGGAATTACAAAGTGATGTGATAGATTAAAAATCATTCAGCATCAATCCCCAGCTTCAATGAATGGATGCTTATCATGGAGGCTGAGGAATGGGTATGTATCTCAGAGTCAGGAGGGTGCTCTCTATTCCAAGGCAGTGCATATATAACCATAATCAGTCTGATGAGGAATAAATCTTTTACCCCAAAATTTCAAAGAGTTACAGAAAGGGACAGCTTCTCAACACTTTTATCTGTCTGTCCCTTTTACGTCTCACCTCACACCCCCACTTCCCCTACCCACCAACCCCCCTCTCTCTCTCTCTCCTCTCTCTCTCTCTCTCTCTCCTCTCTCTTATATAATTATTTTATATAATAATATATATTATAATTCCCTCATCATCATCAAGGGGCTAACCCCAAAGGGGGGCAGGGCCGGGCACCACCCTTCGCTTACCCCCACGAGGTCCCTCGAGGGAGTCTCCAGTGGGACACGGCCACCTAATTTCCCGCGACAGGTCCGTCAAGGCCCAAACCCTAGGTGCCCCACAGGTTTTCTCCCCCCGGGGTTTGTCCGCAGGAGACAACCAGATGGCGGGGTGCCCCTAGGGAATAGCTAGGTGGCCATATAGCTGAGTGGCGATCTGGTTTATGCAAGTAGTAGGTCCCATCCCATTTCCACTGTGAAAAACCGCCATTTGGACAGTGGTCCTGCCAACTGTACCTCATGATCGGCGAAGGGATTGTTAAAAAAGGGCAAAGGCGAGATCCAAGACACTGGTAGCGTCCAGGTTTTGTTCCATAGAGCAAAACTGGCAGTATCAAGGCCCTTGAAAAACACGCAGTTTGGTCCTTTGAAGGTACCAATCTCCAAACGCTTTTTTGGATCGGGTTCAGGCCCTGTTCCCAGAAAATCCATTACTGATTCCTGGCTGCAACCAGAGATATGGACTAGCTACCAAGGGTATGTAAAACTCTCGTGTTTAACGCCTCGCCGAAGCAGGACGTGAACGGGTCCCCTAACAGGCCCCAAAGTCCGAATCGGGTCTTGGTCCAGGGACCTCTAGGCCTAGGGTTCACCTCTTTCTAAATGCTCAAGACCGCCCACAAGTGACTCCAAGGATCAGATAGGATGGCAAAAAACGTCGGCAAATAAAGGGTTCTGAGACCAAACCCCCTTGTTGCTCCACCGACTTTGGCAGTAGCTCTGCCCATTACCCAGTCCATATAAGCTTTTAAAAAGTTGGGGCAAGGACACAGCCTTGCCTCCCCCTGAATTAAAGGAAGAATTTTCGATCCCCCCACCACATTTTACAGCACTTCAGTACCAGTATAGGGGTTTTGCTATCATGCCAAAACTGTGGAATTCCCGACCCTCAGGATCCCCCAAACGTTCCCGATGCACGAGTAAAACGCCTTTTTGAGGTCGATGTAGGCTGCAAGCAACCAGGGACGGGTTCCACAATTTACTCGAAGCCAGTTTACAGTCTTTTGGGGACTGGGCCGAGTGACCCAAAATGCTTGGGTCTCTGACCCTCAGTGGGTGGTTGCGACCCTTTTTTAAGAAGAATGTGGGCGAGAAATTGCCTGGTAGCTGAGCAGGTAGTAGCTACAATCCCAACTACCCCTTTTTCCCCTTTCCAGAGGGGGATGACCAGCCCCAGAGGTCAGGGAAATGGTACCGGGGATCCCAAATGGAGTAGGATTGTAGGGGCCCCGACCCAAAGGGGTCACCTAGCCTTAGCATTTTCAGCGGGTATCCATAGCCTGCAGTTTTCCCCCACTTTCGTTTGAAATCGCCACCCTAACCTTGTTGGGTGGGGTCCTCTCTGATGGGGGGGCCGGGCACGGGGCACGCGACATTGCTTGCATCAAAGCTAACTGTTGGAGGGTCCACCAGGACAACGTTCAAAATACTCTGCCAATGTTCACGAACCCCAACATGATCGAGATGATACGTCCATCGCTGACGGATGCAGTACTGTGAGGAGGGTTGGGGGTTTCAGTTTTTCGGGGCTTGGGTTTGGGCGGGCGAAGGTCTTTTCCCAAAAAGGGCTTCGACCCCTCAGCAAGATTTCCCGATAAATGTTCCTTTTCCCTTTCAGCAGTGTCCCAGCCCTAGCACCAGGAACGACGCAAGATGATTTCCCCTTCAGCGAGTCTTTGGGCAGCTTTATGGCTTCTAAGTCCCAGGGAGATGGAATTTTGCCCTTTTCCGGGGTAGCCAAGGCTCCCGAGCTGCTTCGGTGTTCCATTTAACAAAACCCCCAGAGCAAGGGTCCGTCAGGTTGGGGGTTCTGTGAACGGTCAGAGACTGCCATGGGGGAACCCCTGGGCACACTCCTCCCCCTTAGTCGTCCAAGTGAAAAAAAACCCCCAGGGGGGCCCCTGGAGGGGGGAATTTGAAGGGACCGCAGGGTAGCCAAACCGGCCCAGGTCGGCCAAGAACTCAGCACTCGGAAACCCCGCAGTTCTGGAGGATCCTCCGTGTGGCTAACAAGAAGTGGGCGATCTCCTTGGGGCCCCTGTACCCGGAGAAGGGGGCTATTTGGCTGCTGGGGTAGCTGGCCATGGGGCCCCCCAAAAACATCTCGTAGCCAGCTCGGTCACAGCCCGGGTACCGCATTGAAGCGCCCGAAAACAATGCAAATCTCCCGGGGGGGAATCGTCTGCCACAGATGCGAGTTTGGGTAGAAGCCTCTTTCACACATTTTTATACAGGTAGGAGCGTATACAGCAAAAAGAGACAAGAAGCCCAAAAGAGTTCAGTTCCAATGCAATAATCCCCTCATCAACCGGTGACCCGGGCTCCCCCGGGCTGAAGCGAATTTCAGATGGGGG
>NW_023640595.1:0-5000 GCF_015228065.2 Penaeus monodon | reverse complement strand
GTTTCGAAAATTTGTCTCTCCCCGAGGTCCAGGAACGATCATTTACCCCAGTAAATATAATTTAAAGATAATATGTCTATTCCCATTGCTAAAATTAATTTCAGGTAAGATGTCAAAGCGGTCCCCTTTCCCTTTGTCAAATCAGTTAGTATGTAGGCGGATACCTTTTGTAGTCTGTGTTATGTCCTAGCTTTACGAAGTCATGTGTCAATTCAATTCTCTAAGTACTTGTTAAGGATGGAAAATGCCCCACACAATTACTTTGATAACCTGATGACGTATTATGCAAATGAATTACAGTACAGCTACCACCGTTGTTATTACAATTTCTTTTGTCATTATTGCAATTATATTATTGGTACTACTTATTATCATTATTATCATCATTACTATCATTATCATTATAACTAAAACTTGCAGTTTCAAGATTAACATGCCCTAATCAGGTAGCCATTTAATGAGCTATTAATATTCAATACTATTTTGACTGGCCTAATGAGTTTATTTTATCTAATATTATTTACATTCCTTATTTCTCAACACGCCTAAAAAATTTTTTTTGCAGTTCACTGGTCTTTTGTCTTTTATTTTTGGCGGAGGGAAAGAAAGGAGAGATAAGGAAGAGAAGAGAATAGCAAGTGGAGAGGAAGAAGGGATATTCAGAGAGGAAAACGAGAGACGGGTGGAATGGAAGTGAGAAAAGAGAAGGAGAGGAGAGGAGAGGGACAGGGTAGAAAGGGAGGAGGGAGGGGTGAATAACAGTAGGGGGGGGGGGAGCGGAGGATCAAGTAGCCATCGTCTCCGAGTTAAAAGCAACTGATACGGTCTTCTGGCAAAGGAAAAGAAAAGATCATGATAAAGAAGAAGAAGAAAAAAATGGCGATGATAAGAAAGAAGAAAAAAGTAACGATGATGATGAAGATGATGATGATGTTGAAGGAGAAGGAGAAGAAGGAAAGAAAAGGAAAAGAAAAAGGAGGAGAAGAAGAATAAAGCCGAGGAGTAGAAATTTCACACACAGAACTGAAGAAGTAATAATCGGCAGCTGGGAGCATGGATATACTGATAATAAGAATAAATAATAACTGGTAATAAGGAAATGTTAATGATGATAACAATGATGAAAATAACAACAACATAATGTTAAAAATAATAATGATAATGATAACGATAAAGACAAAACAGGAGCGATGATAATAGTAATGATAATAATAATAATAATAATAATAATAATAATAATAATAATAATAATATAACAATAATAATAATGATAATAATAAGGATAATATAATAATAACAATAATGATAATAGCAATTAAAATAATGATAGCGATAATAATGATATGATAAAAATGAAAGCAATAAATAATGATAATGATGATGATGATAATAATAATAACAATAATGATGATGATAATGATAGTAATAACAATGATGACAATGATAATAATGATAATGATAATGATGATAAAGATACCTCAATACCCAGGCAGGCAGAGATAAGCAGGTACAGATAGCGTGACTTCTCCTTCGTCCTCCCTCCCTCCCCTCTCTTTCTCCCTCCCTCCTTCCCTTCTCCTTCTCCCGCTCTCCTCCCTGTGGGTTATGATAATGAAGTGAGTTGTGAGTGCCATGTTGCGATGCCATTACATACTCTTCCTTCCTTCTTTCCTACCTTCCTTCCTCCCTCCCTCCCTCCCTCCCTCCCTCCCTCCCTCCATCCATCCATCCATCCATCCATCCATCCATCCATCCATCCATCCATCCATCCATCCATCCCCCTCTCCGAGCCAATACTCCTCCCCTACTCCTCTCTCTTTTTTCCTCCCCTCTCCTCTCCTCTCTCTCTCCCTGTCCCCTCTCCGGGCAATTACTCCTCCCCTCCCCTGTCTTTCTCCCTCCCTCCTCCCCTTCCCTCCTCCTTCCCCCTCTCTTTCTCCCTCCCTCCTCCCCTTCCCTCCTGCTTCCCCCTCTCTTTCTCCCTCCCTCCTCCCCTTCCCTCCTCCTTCCCCCTCTCTTTCTCCCTCCCTCCTTTCCTCTTCCCTCCTCCTTCCTCCTCTCTTTCTCCCTCCCTCCTCCCTTCCCCTGTCCTCCTCTCTGCGAGCCATTACTCCTCAGGGCGTCACAAATTAGGCCTCCGTCACGGCACATCGGAAATCAATGGTTCAAGTCCCACTTGTGACCTCTTGAGACTCGAAAGTTAAGGTCCGTCCTCGTGAGGATTTGTGACTCTCTAGATTGAGACGATTGTCTTAATCTTTGTCATTTTATCGTTGTTATCCTTTTTTATGCCTTTTTTGTGTTTGTTTTATGTTTCTTTCTTTCTTTCTTTTTTATATGGTGTCTGATTTTGGATGGTCATTTTGTCTCTCTCTCTCTCTTATTTTTTCATTCTTTTCTTCCTTTCTCTCCAGAATAAAGTATGTAGTATGCGTTTTATGATATAATAATATCTTGTTGCTTTTCTTAAGAACGCTATTTGTTCCCTTTCTACCTTTCCTTCTTTCTTTCTTCTTATTATCTACTGAGCACACCTGCAAATAAGCTCAGAAGAACATTATTTCTACCCCACAGAACCTAAGCTTTCATCCCTTGAGGCCTAAACCACAGCAATATTACCTTCAAACGAGTGAAGACGATCGCAGTACGAATGCATTAAACGTTGCAAATTTCTCCGGATGATGTAAGAATTCCCGAACAAATCCAACGCGCGTTCATACGTATCGAAAACACGTTTTGTCGATCGCATCTTTAACGGCGTTGGCAAGCACGAATTCCTCCCGGAAGAAGCATTATCACATCCCTCCCCTTCTCACCTGATCCTCAGCCTCCGGCCGTTAGAGGGGTGGATTATAACACGTGATGGCCTTCGCTGCAGCGCCGCGTGGCTTGTTGGGAGGAGGCCGCGGGGTGGAGTGTGAATGTGTCTGGATGTACGCGCATTCTTGTTTTGGTGTGTAAAAGTACCTATGCGTGTACTGTGTATAGTATACACACATACACCCCTCCCCCACACACACATACATATGTATGTGTGTGGTGTGTGTGTGTCTATATATATATATATATATATATATATATATATATATATATATATATATATATATATACATATATATACATATACACACACATATGTGTTTGTGTGTGTGTATATACATACATACATACATATATATATATATATATATATATATGATATATATATATATATATTATATATATACACATTTGTATGTGTGTGCGTGTGTAGGTTTCCATGCACAGTACATGTGTGTGTGTGAAAATGAGTATGGTGTACATTTTCGCGTGCATTCAGAATATTGGCCAAAATTTCACCATATCAATCGCGCAGCAACGGCACATCTGGGAAATATATATATAACAGATGCAACCTTCCTGTGGTACGGTGGAGGTTACGATTTTTTTTCGGCTTTTCTTTCTTTATTTTGGTACTTGTTGGTCGCCTAACCCTTATTTCTATATCGATTTATCTATTTTACTAATAATGATAGTGCCGTTAAGATCTGTAATGAAAATGAGGATAACAATAAAGGTAATAGAGATAATGATAACATTGATGGCTTTTGTAATCGACATGATTATAATAATAGTAAGTAGTAGTAGTAGTAGTAGTAATAATAATAATAATAATAATAATGTAAATAATAATAATAATAAATAATAATAATATAATAATAATATTAATATATATAATTAATGATTATTATAATAATAGTATTAACAATAATGATAATAATAATTATAATAATAATAATATAATGGATAATGATAATAATAATAATAATAATAATAATAATATAATAATAATAATAATAATAATAATACTATTAACGATAATAATGATGATGATGATATTAATAACCATATTAATGATAATAATAATAATGATAATAAAAATAAAAATTATATGATAATAATGACGATAGTAGTTATGATAATGATGATTTTTTTTTTTCAAGTGCCCTGTCCCGGAAATATGTTGGCGAATATGGATTTCCATGATTTTCTTGGCAATTTAGAGCGGTGGTTTGCCGTTGCCTTCCGCCCGGTGTTTTTATCGAGTCACCATCTCTATTTACCCGGCACTAACTTGGGCTGGCTTACCCACCCAGCGGCTAGGCAGGCAATCGAGGTGAAGTTCCTTGCCCAAGGGAACAACGCGCCGGCCGGTGACTCGAACCCTCGAACTCAGATTACCGTCGTGACAGTCTTGAGTCCGATGCTCTAACCACTCGGCCACCGCGGCCTTCATGTTGTGTGCTCTTGGAGTGAGTACGTGGTAGGGTCCCCAGTTCCTTTTTCACGGAGATAAAAAGGATAAAAATTTAATAATAATCATCATAATAACATAACAACAATAAAAAAAATAACGATAATAATAATGATGATAATATAAAATATAATATAATAATAATAATAATAATAATAATACATAATAATAATATAATAATAATAATAATAATAATAATAAAAATGATAATGATAATAATAATAATAATGATGATGATGATGATGATGATGATAATAATGATAGTGATAATATCGTTAATAATAATAATAGTAAGGATAATAATGATAGGGATAATAATAATAATAATATAATAAAAAATAATAATAATAGTATAAATAAAATGAAAGATAATAATAATAATAATAATAATAATAATAATAATAAATAATAATAATAAATGATAATAATAATGATAAAATAAGAACAATCATCACCATCATCATCATCATATTGATGATAATGATAATAAAAATTTGATATAGTAATATAAAATATGATAATAATAAAAACAATAATAATAATGTTTAATAATAATAATAATATAATAATAATAATAATAATAAACCAATAATAATAATAATAATAATAATAATAATAATAATAAATTATAATAATAATAATAATAATAATAAATAAAATTTTTTAAAATAATAATAAAAATAATATAAAATAATAATAAAAAATT
>NW_023640594.1:2500-5000 GCF_015228065.2 Penaeus monodon | reverse complement strand
GTAGGATGTTCCTCGCTGATGGGTGAGTCCGGCACAGGCACTGAGACATCGCTTGCATCCAAGCTAACTGTTGGAGGATCCACCTGGTACAACTGTTCAAAATACTCAGCCCAACGTTTGCGAACCCCAACATGATCTGAGATGATCCGTCCATCCGCTGATCGGACTGCAGTCATCTGTGAGGAGGGCTTAGGGTTCAGTTTTCTCAGGGCTTGGAAGGCAGGGCGAAGGTCATTTACCAAGAAATGTTCCTTGTCCCTCCTCAGCAGTGTCCGAGCCCTACGCACCATGGAACGACACAAGACTTGATTCCAATTCAGCCGAGCCTTGCGACACGCTTCAGTGGCCTCTAATGTCTCCAGGGAGATGGAATTCTGCCTTGTCCTTGGGCGTACGCCAATGGACTCCTGAGCTGCTTCGAGTGTTACGTGCTTGAAGAACTCCCACAGAGCAACTGGGTCTGTCAGGTTGCTGGGTTTCTGTGAATCGGTCAGAGACTGCCATGGTGAACCCACGGGCATACTCCTCCTCCCTTAGTCTATCCAAGTGGAACACCTTAGGGTGGCCAATGGAGGGACGGGGAGTTTTGAAGTGGACCCGCAGGGTAGCCACAAGCAGCCTATGGTCGGTGCCACAGAACTCGGCACTCGGTAAATATATACATATATATATATATATATATATATATATATATATATATATATATATAATAATATATAAAATATATATATATATATATATATATATATATATATATATATATATATATATATATATATATATATATATATATATATATATATATATATATATATATATATACTATATATAATATATATATATATATATATAAATATATATATATATATATATATATATATATATATATATATGTATATATATACCGGAGTGCCGAGTTCTGTGGCACCGACCATAGGCTGCTTGTGGCTACCCTGCGGGTCCACTTCAAAACTCCCCGTCCCTCCATTGGCCACCCTAAGGTGTTCCACTTGGATAGACAAAGGGAGGAGGAGTATGCCCGTGGGTTCACCATGGCAGTCTCTGACCGATTCACATAACCCAGCAACCTGACAGACCCAGTTGCTCTGTGGGAGTTCTTCAAGCACGTAACACTCGAAGCAGCTCAGGAGTCCATTGGCGTACGCCCAAGGACAAGGCAGAATTCCATCTCCCTGGAGACATTAGAGGCCACTGAAGCGTGTCGCAAGGCTCGGCTGAATTGGAATCAAGTCTTGTGTCGTTCCATGGTGCGTAGGGCTCGGACACTGCTGAGGAGGGACAAGGAACATTTCTTGGTAAATGACCTTCGCCCTGCCTTCCAAGCCCTGAGAAAACTGAACCCTAAGCCCTCCTCACAGATGACTGCAGTCCGATCAGCGGATGGACGGATCATCTCAGATCATGTTGGGGTTCGCAAACGTTGGGCTGAGTATTTTGAACAGTTGTACCAGGTGGATCCTCCAACAGTTAGCTTGGATGCAAGCGATGTCTCAGTGCCTGTGCCGGACTCACCCATCAGCGAGGAACATCCTACCCTAACAGAGGTTAGGCTGGCGATTTCCAAGCTGAAGAGTGGGAAAGCTGCAGGCATATGTGACATCCCTGATGAACTGCTAAAGGCTAGGGGTGAACCTATGGCTCGGGGCTTGCATACAGTCCTGACTGCCATTTGGCAGTCTGGTACCATTCCCCCTGACCTGCTGAGGGGCGTGGTCATCCCTCTCTGGAAGGGGAAAGGGGATCGTTGGGATTGTAGCAACATACCGTGGCATTACACTGCTCAGCATACCAGGCAAGGTTCTCGCCCACATTCTTCTGAAACGGATCCGTAACCACCTACTGAGGCATCAGAGACCGGAGCAGTCTGGATTTACTCCTGGCAAGTCCACAATAGACCGTATACTAGCGCCTCGAGTAATTGTGGAACGCCGTCGTGAGTTTGGTCGTGGGTTGCTTGCAGCCTACATCGACCTCAAGAAGGCGTTTGACTCGGTGCATCGGGAATCGCTATGGGAGATCCTGAGGCTCAGGGAATTCCGACACAGATTATTGGCCTGATAGCAAGCCTCTATACTGGTACTGAAAGTGTTGTAATGTGTGGTGGGGGTATGTCGAACTTCTTCCCTGTTAATTCAGGGGTGAGGCAAGGCTGTGTCCTTGCACTAACACTTTTCAACACTTGTATGGACTGGATAATGGGCAGAGCTACTAGCCAAAGTCAGTGTGGAGCAACACTAGGCAATATTTAAGGTCTCAGACCTTGACTTAGCCGACAATGTTGCCATCCTCTCTGAGTCCTTGGAGTCACTTGTGGCGGCTCTTGATGCATTTAGCAATGAGGCGAAGCCCCTAGGCCTAGAGGTCTCCTGGACCAAGACCAAGATTCAGGACTTTGGGGGCCTGCTAGGGGAACCCGTTTAGTCGATCCATGATTGCGGCGAGGACATTGAAGTCACAGAAAGTTTCACCCTACCTTTGG
>NW_023640592.1:10000-11180 GCF_015228065.2 Penaeus monodon | reverse complement strand
GATTTGATTAGGATTATTGTTTCCAAAAAAAGGGGAGTCTATAATTTTAAACCGTCAAAAGCAGCTACTCCAGCTCCAATGTGAAAAATGCTTTACTATGATCATTTCATCTTAATTGAAAGATGGAAAAAATAATTACTTCATATGAAAGTAATATATGAAGTATAATAACGCAAGAGGCCCAGGGGAAAAGATTTTTCATATATGATAAGTAATATGCACAAACACCACACACATGCATATATATACATATATATGTGTGTGTGTGTATGTATATAAATATATATAATATACAGATATTCATATATAATATACATATATATATATATATATATATATATATATAAAATAATATATTTATTTTTATATACATATAGGGGTGGGTTTTTCACGCCAAGGTGATTTGAAGCGATGGTGTGGTAGCCTAGATAGTGTTAAGTGCCTTTATGCCTTCTCACTTGCAGCTTCCACCACTGGCTAGCCCAGTGCAAAAAAGGGGGGGCAGCTTTTGCATAGGTCCCCCTGCCAGGTCACAGCCTCTCCATCATCAAGACTTCTGCAGTGCCTCCTCGGGGCCCCACCCATGGGAACTGGGCACCTGCGGTCCCAGGCTAAACTGTGGGGGATCTCGGACAGCAGGAGGCCCCAGAGGTACACAGCAAGGGCCCCACCGGCATGTGGACACGCTCTCGCTCCGTACCAACTCCTGTCCCCTAGCCACCCAGGGATAATGGGCGGCTCGGGGGAGGTGGGCCTTGCTAGTCCTCCTTCCCCCAGAAAAGACCCCTCCGGCAACGTCAGGAATGAAAGGATGTGCTGGGGGGAGGGGTGCAGCTCACCCACCCAGGGATACATAAATACAAAAGTGCGCGCATATATACACTACACACAAAATACACACACACACACACACATACACACCACACCCACACCACACACACCCCACACACACCACAACACCACACCACACACACACACACATATATAAAATATATATATATATTAAAAATATAATTTTTATATATATTAAAACATATGTATACACTCATTATTATATGTATGTATGTAATATGTTTAATAGCCGATGTGTTTGTATGTGTGTGTGTATTATATATAAAAACATTATATATATACATACATAGACAAGTACATACATGTATATGTTTTTTTATATTATATA
>NW_023640592.1:0-7500 GCF_015228065.2 Penaeus monodon | reverse complement strand
ATATTATATATATATATATATATATATAATTATAATAATATAATATAAAATTATTTTATATATGCATCAGTATATATTTTGACCCACACACAAAACACACACACACACCGTACATACATATACTTCTTTGAAAAACCTCCCTTTTTGCGTATGGGTCATGGGCTCGAATAAGTATGTCATCGGATTTGATAAAAAAAACGAGGAAAACCGAACGAAGGTTTTCGTCCTTTCATTAGATTGCAAGCGCAGTGCAACCCCGAGGAACCAACCAAGTGTTTCTTCCTCGCAGGTCCTTCCACTGCACGAGGTGCAAGGGAGGTGGGAGGGAGGTGGTGGGGGCGCGTCGCCGGGGGGCCTACCCAACGCCCGGGTTATTTTGGTAAGGGGGGGGAAGCCGATGACGGGGCAGTATTATTATCATTTTTTTTTGCTGTTTTATTTTTTATTATTATTATTATTGTTTTTTATTATTAACCCCCCTTTTTTCTGCCTCTCTTTTTTTTCTTTTGGGTTTCCCTTCCTACATGCTCTCTCTCTCTCTCTTCCTCTTTCTCCCGCGCATTTTTCTTACCCCTTTCCTGGTACCTGCCCCTTTCTTTCCTCCTTTCTTCTTCTTTTTTTCTCTCGATCTCTCCCTCTGTCTTTTGTCTCTTTTTCTTTCTTTCATATATATAATATATATTATATATATAAATATATATATAAAAATATAATCTATATATATTATATATATATATATTAATATATATATATATATATACCCCCACACACCGCACACACACACACACCACACACACACACACACACACCCCATATATTTTTAATTTTAATATATATATATTATTATATAAATAATATATATATACTAATACTACACACAACACACTGACACACACACACACACCACACACACACCACACACACGCTCACACACACACAACACGCACACACGCACACACGCCACACAACACACCCACACACACACACACCCCCGCACATACACCACACGACACCAACACACAGTATACGGGGATACCCGAAAACACACTTACCCCTTTACATACAAACACAGACCAGACACACACACACATACACACCACACACACACACCCACACACACCACACCACAAATATATTAATATATATATATAATATATATTATATTATATGTATGTAATATACATATACATACACACACCACACACATTTTTATTAATTATAATATTTTATATAAATATATATATATATAGGGGAGGAGAGAGAGAGAAGAAGAGAGAGAGAGAAAAAGAGAGATTTCAGTATACGGGAACACCATTTGCCACACACACCCCGAACATACATATACGTTCATTGTAAATCTGTTTTTTGCGTATGCGTGGTGCTTCCTCGAATAAGTATGTCTCGTGATTTGAAAAGGAAAGGAAAAAACCAAAACAAAGGGTTTCGTCCTCTTATTTGGGTCGCCGCGCAAGTGCAGTGCAACCGAGGAATCAACGAATTTTCTTCCTTCGCTTCGGGTTTGAAATTTGTTCTGGTTTTGTTATTATCAGCTGTGGTTTGGTTTTTAAAAAATAGCGTTTTTTTAAACACTACAGAGATATTTTATCCCAAGTTCAAAAAACTATGGAAAGAAAACAATAGGGTTTTGTTCAGGGTCGTAATAATAATAAATAAATAAACAATGAAGAAAAAGGGGGTGAAGAAACGAAGGGAGGGGGGAAAAAGGGTGAAGTGGGAAATTTAAGAAGTTAGAGATTGGAAAAGTGGGGGCGAAAACCCCCTTTCAAATAAAAAATATTGAATTTATATTTTCATTCATGTCTGGTCGAGGGGGAGTGGGGGGGGGTCAGTCATTGATCTATTTCATGTTTTTTGCGAAAAGTAGCCGATATTTCTTTGTTATTTATTATTTGAAGTAAACGCCCCTTTTTTTGTAATAAAATATATATAGTTATATATTATATATATAATATATATAATATATATAATATATATATATTATATATTTATTTTTTTTTATAATTTTTTTTTTTTTACTTTTAGTTTTTTTTTTTTTTTTTTTTTTTTTTTTTTTTAACTAGATTTAAAAAGGAGAGTGGTTGTGGGAACAAGGAAATCTAATTTTTAATTCAAAAAAAATGATTTTTTTGGTTTATTCTTTTTTTTTTTTTTATTTATTTTTTTTTTTTAAGAACAAGAACAAGAACAAAATTTAATTTAAATTTAAATGAAAAAATAAAAAACTTTGTTTTTTTTTTTTATTTTATTATTTTAAAATTTTAATTTTGTTTTTTCTTTATTTTAATTTTGTATTTTTTTTTTTAGATGCTGAGAATAAGAAAAAAGAGGCTGGGGGGCCCAGTGGCCCAAGAGAAATAGTTACATAAAAAGGGGAGTAAAGGGTGATCAAAGGGGGAAAAAAATCTAGATAGAGACAGAGTGGGGTGGGGAATGTGATGAGGGATGAGGGGATTGAGTGGTGGTTATAAAAAAATAAAAGGGGATATATATATCAATCGTGGGGAACTGACAATTTGGTCTGACTATTGCAATTGGGTGGGAAAGAAAAGGGGGCATGTTACATAGATAGACATAGGTAATTGTATAAAAAGGGGGGTTAGCAATAATAAAATAATAAAACAAGTATAAGGACGAAGACAGAACAAAACGCAGAGAGAAAATAAGGAAAGTCAACAAAAAATGGTAAAGCAAATAGGGGGGTAAATATCATTAAGTAAATAGATACGAACAGGAAAAAAAAAAAACAAAAAAAAGAAATAGGTATGAACATAGAATAACAAGATAATGATAGAAGGGTTTTTTCTTTTTTTTTATTTTATTTTTTTTTTTTATTATTATCTTTTTTTTGGAATATATTTTTTTTTTCCCCTTTTTTCCGTAGAAACATCTCCATCCGCTCGTCTTTGATTGGTGTCTGCCTTATGCAATTGCACGAGGCATCCCCTAACACAGGCAATCGGTCAGGGGTCCGTAGCAAATTTGTAAGATGTTCAGTCCTTGGAAACTTTCGTTTTAGCTCGTCGGGCTGATCCCACGCCCCTAGGGGGGCCGAAGCGGGCAAAGTGAAAACCGTGGTAACAGCGCCGCCGATTTATATCTTTGAAAGACGCCAAAGGGCAGGGTCTTTCTTGCTGTTGAGATTTGCAAGTTCTGGCTTCGCCCCGGGGCCCTTTTACTTAGGCCCGGCCTGTGCGCTTTTTATGGTGTCTCATTTGTTGGGCTGACACTCGGTGCTTACCCTGGCGTGGGATTGCCAGCAGGCGCTCCTGTAGCCGTGGTGAAGCACTCGCATAAAACTTTTACCAGCACGACGGCTGTGTTCTGTGGGGGGTTTGTCTTAAATTGGTGTGCAAAGCAATTCTCCAGTAGTTATCGTGGCGTTCCCGGGTTTGCCGCAATGCATGCAAAAACCCCCCTTCACGTTTTACGGTTTTTTATAATCTGCCATGCCAGTGGTAACCTAGGCGCATTCGTGCAGAATGGGCTTCGGACCTCTGTTTTTATTTCAGAGAGTGCCCGTGGTTCATAGCCGTGGAAACGAGTACCAGCTGGCCGAGGGGGGAATGTCTCGTTTTCCCCTCTGTGAAACTGCAGGGGAAGGAGTTTGGCCCCCACCGACACTTCCTCCTAAATAAATTTTGGCTCTGATGTATTATCATGAATTTTGGGGGGGATACCCCCCCGTTTGGGAATCGTCAGAAGCCATTCCCTGATCCCTATATGGCTGGGAACCAGTTTATGTAATTCTTTTACCCCGAGCAAGCATCCTTTGTGTTATTTGCCGATAGTTGTCGGAGGTAGAGTTGTCAGTGGGGGAGCGCGCTGAAGCAGTCGACGGCTCCTTTGGAGTCTGTGTGTATGACACGTGTCCTTTTCTCTGGCGCGTTCAGTGCCCATGATAGCAAAAACCTTGCCTGTAGCAGGGCGTTTCTGTTTCCCTCAGGATATTGTGGATCCCGCGCAAAGCCCGGGGCCCGCAGTGTGGGTCAAGGGGTCGACCGATCCGTTGTGTAAAGTTCGGCGCCGGAGGGGATGGTTGCAATGACCCCTGGGTTTTTGCCTTTTGGTAGGCGTACAATATTCACTCTTTTTGCTTTCCATTCGACGAAAATCTTCGGGGGTTTTTGCCCACGGCGGACTTTGAAAAAGTCGGGTGTGGGGGGCCATGCCCTTGGGCCCGTAGTGGTTTTTGAGCGAGGGGTATTTGCACCCCTGGCTGTGTGGACAGCCAGGAGTTGTTTGGGAAAAAGCTCGTTGTCTTGTTCTAGGGTCTGATATTTTTGTTTAGGCTTGTGTTCCTGGGGGCCTGGATGACCTTTGATAAGAATTGGGCTGCCGTTAGACAATTTGGAGGCCAAGGGAAAGGTTTGTCTCCCCAGGAGGTTTAGACCTTTGGCCCCCCCTTGGGGACCCCCAAAGACCCCGGCGGGGTCGTTTTGGACTGCTCCAAACGGGCTTTATATTTCTCTTGATGCCAAAGAGCGAGGGAGGCATAGTTACAAGGGCCTGACAGCATGTAATAAATGATCTTTGTACTCGTGTTGGCCCCAGGTCTTCCACTCATTTTCTCATGACAGACGTCTTGCCTTTTTTTTGGTCAAGCAGGTACTGGGGCCTCCTGGGGAAGGGGAAGGGCCGGTCTATCCTTACCCCAAGGTACAGGATTCCTGAACCCCCTCCAAGTCCATTCCCTGGATTTTCAGATTGTGCCTTTAACTCTCTGTTCAAAACCATGGCCCTTGGATTTTTGGGTACAGAGTCTTTTGTCCCGTCCTCAACACTCCTCGGAAACCCAAATCCAGACAACGCTGGGCTTTTTTTAGGCAATGTGCTCCCCTGGGGATGAAGCAAGATCGTTGCCATAGGAGATGATCTTTACCCCCTGGAGGTTTATGTTGAGGATACAGGACATTGTGTGTTTTTAAAAAAGGGGACTGAGAACCCCCCCCCTGTGGCGTTCCATTTTCTAGTGGCAGTGCTGTGATAGGGACCTTGGAATTTTACTTGGCGTTCTATTTGTAAAGTACACCTACCAAGCCAAGGCTTACCTCTGATTCCTTTTTGGATCAGGCTTTTCCCGAATGGAAAGGACTTGCCAATTCGAAAGCCTTTTCCCGGCAAGGAAAAACTGCCCCAGATGCGCCCCTGTTTTTTTGGCTCAAGAGCGTGGCTATGCCGTGCGCTGTGCTCATGCCCCCGGTGAACCCCTGGAGGTGTTCATGTGGGGCTCCCATTTCCCATTGGAGCCGGTTCAGACCATCCTCTCGGCGTCTTGGCCGACAAATGAGGAAGAGGGTGGGGAGTACTTTCCCCCGGTCCTTTTGGTTAGGGATGGGTACTATGGTAGCCCTCTTCAGCTTTGGGGGGGGGAAATTTCCCAGGATCTTTGGAAATTGCAGGGAAAGCAAGCTCCTTACCCGCCCAGGCGGGAGTGATGGGGTACAGATCCCGTCATGCCCGGGGCTGAGTTGCAAGGCTTTGTGTGCATCTCTTATTCCCTCAGAGAAAAGATAACGTCTGGTTATGGGGTTTCGGCTCCCCTTTCTCTGATGTGAGCAAGTCTGTCGGGTTGAGGCTTTTCTTGTCTGCCTCATTCGGCTGGCAGACTTCGCGCTCGTTCCGCAGAGAACTCTTGCACCGTCTTTTGGGCCTCTCCCTGGGGCGTGGTGCGTGCATTCGGGGTGAGCGGCTGGTGGCTCGCTTTAATTAGGGTGTTAGTATTAAGATATGAAACAAACCTTCAATTTGAGAAAAATTTTTAAAAAAAGAAACGTATCATCCACGTATCTTCGGTAAAAATTTTTGGGTTTTTGAACCCCTCGGGGCTTTGTTTAACCATTTTTTTTCAGGGTGGCTAAAAAGGCATTAGCATGGGGTGGGACCAAAGGGGGACCCCATGGTAGCCATCTTTTGTGTATATAGGGCACTGAAAGGAATACTGATCGACATTTCCCATTTGAAGTGCTTTTTATTTGTTTTTTTTTCAGGTGTGGGGGTTTTCCCTTTGAATTTAAGGTTCATGCACATAAGGTTGGTGGTCTTTTCTAAGGGGAATTTGTGAAAAGAGATTGTATATTACACGGCCATAAAAACGGGCTCTTTGATTTTAAAAGATTTATATCTTTAAACAAAATCTTTAGTGTTCTCAACAGTATACTATTTTTGTCAGGGGAGTTAATATTGGTCCCAAAAAAATTTTGAAAAAATTAAAATTTTAAAAGTACTTATCCCAAAGATACGGGATGATAGTTTTTTCTTTTTAAAAATGTTCTCAAGTTAAACGGTTTGTTTCTATCTTAATACAAAACACCCTAATCTAAAGTTACATATAAAATTTGAACAAAAACTCAAAACTCCCTTTTTTGACACCTCATAACAAAAGAAAACGGCAGATTAAAAAACATCGCTATAGAAAACCCACATTTCTGGCTTGGTATAAACACTCAATTTTTTCCCCAAAGCTTTTTAAACTAATAGCATTATACATTAATAACAGAGCATAAGATTTGCCGACTATGTTTAAATTTGAAAAAGAATGAAATTTTTCTTAATTACTTCACGAAATTCATACCCAAGCAAAGTTTTACAGAATCTAAGAAAATTTTTAAAAAGAAATTTCACCGTCGCACCCGGGGTTACGTTTTAAAAGACTTTGTTATATTTCACTTCCTACCTTTGGGAATTAAATTTTTAAAATTAGGAAGGAACTTCAAACATTTTTAAAAACACTTTCCCCCAAATTGATTTCAGATTTTTTTCAAGACAACTACCACTTTCATTCTCTTTTTAAGAAAACTAACCTTTACCATTTTCACTGAGATCCTGTGTTGTTATCAATTTAAATGTTCGAGATGTAACTCTCGATATTGGGTATACCCCGCGGTCTCTACAACACCGTATCTTAAACACAGGGAAGTCTTACCCTAAGGTTTTAGCTCAGTTACCCTCACCATCTGCCATCAGGAACAGCTATTCCCCCTGGACTCCACTCACCCCCAAAAGATTTTCACATTTGACCTCTCCCCACCAGACTTAAATCATCACCCTGGATCCTGTTTATCTCAAGGATGAAACCAGACCTTAAAAACAAAAAGCTGCCATCCCTTTGCAATCAAAAGAAAGCATAATTTTTTTTCTAGTAAGTCGTAACAAGGATTACTATTTTGTTTTTGACTTTAATTTTTGCTTTTTTTATAGCTTGCTTTTTTTAAATTCTACCATGTTTTTAAATCAATTTTGATAAGTTATAATTAAAATTTTTTTAATTTTCCTGTTTTACTGTTTTAAAATAGTGCTTTAAAAACTTCCCCCTCCCCCCTTACTGCCCGTAAGCTTAAGAGCCAACTTTTTACTCCTTGTTTGTATTTTGTAATTTTCTTATGTTTATGGTTTTTTTTTTTTTAATAATTTAGCAAAAAATTTTTAAAAAAAAATGAAGGGGGGGTTTTTTTTAAAGTTTAACTTCCCCCGGGGGAAAAA
>NW_023640591.1:0-42952 GCF_015228065.2 Penaeus monodon | reverse complement strand
TTTTTATAAAAAAAAATTTATTTTTTTTTTTTTTTTTTTATAATTTTTTCAAAATAAAATTTTGTCTGAATAAAATTCCCTTCATTATAAGACAGGGTTTCTTTTTCAAAAAAGCAAGGGAAGACTCCGCCTCTGGTCCTTTTCCTCAAGGACTAGAGCGACTTTCCAAAATGTCCCTAATGACGTTAAAAGGATTCATTACATTTTTTTCCAAAAACTACTATATTACGCTGGGGCGCTGCATTTTTTTTTGTTTTTTGTTTTTAAAAACCCATATTAACCTTTATATCCCTTACATTTTTTTTTTTTCAAGAAAAATCCTTTTTTCAAATTTTTTTCGTTTCGTGTTTTTTTTTTTTTTTTTTTATCTTTTTTTTTATTTTTTATTATTTTTTTCTAAACCTCCCCTTTTCTGGGTGCTGAAAAGTGCTACATTGTTTATATGTCGTTTTCATTTCCCCCTGCTGAAAAAACAATTTCCCCCTATTTGTATTTAGTTGGAGCTCATTGTAATATATATTTTTTTTTTAAGTAGAAAATGTAAAAAAAAATGTGTTTTATGATCCCTGTCCCCCAAAAATAAATTAAAAATAATAATAATTAAAAAATAATAAAATAAAAAAAAGATAAAAATAATGAAATAATAAAATAATGATGATGATATGATGATGAAATGATGATAAAATTGATGATGATATGATGAGGGTGAGGAGAGGTTGAAATAAAATAAAATATAAAAATAATAAAATAATAAAAATAATGATAATAATAAATAATAAAAATAATAATAATTAATAATGAAATAAAAATGATAAAATAAAAAAATAAAAATGATGATGATGAGATGATGAGTGATGATAATGATGATAAGATGATGAGATGATGATGATGATAATGGGATGAGGATTGGGGGAGATGATAAAATAATAAAAAATAATAAAAATAAAATAATAATAATAAAAAATAAAATAATAAAAATAATAACTTTAATAATAATAATAAATTTTATTATTATTATCTTATATTTCATTAATAATAATAATTACTACACTACTACGCTATTTTATTATTATTATTTATATTATTATTATTATATTTTAGAAAATAAAAAAAAATAATAAGAAAATAAAATAACAAATTTCAATGTTGTTATTTATTATCATTATGAAATTTTCATTATTATATTATAATTTTTTTAAATTTTTTATGATAACATAATGATTATACTAAAAATATTTACAATAAAGAAAATGTAACGGGGATAAAAAAATGATGTAAAAGATGAGGACAATAGTAATAAAACAAAACAATTACAACAAAAATAGTATAAGATTTGGATGATGATATAATATTGCTAAAATTAATAATAAAAATAATATAATTAAAATAAATAATTATAATAATATAAAAATAAAAAAAATAACGATAATAATAAAAACAATAATGATATTAGCAATAATGATGGGATGATGAAAATAGAAGTAAAATTGTAGATATTTATAAGGATAAGAAGTGATAATGATAATGAAACGTGATTGTAATAAAAATATTTTCGATAAAAATAAAGATGATAATAAAATAAATAGATTAAAGGAGAATGGGCTAATGAGAGAACACCCAAAAATTTTTTAAAATCATTTTCATTTCAATCATCCAATCAAAAGGAAAAAACACCTCGATAACAGATATTTAAAGGGAATGTGAAAAAGGTTTTTCAAGGTAAACACAGAAGAGGGGGAGATTAATAGTCAACTATGAAATTAGGGAGCGGCAAAAAAACACCAATGGGGTTTTGATTAGATACAAACCTCTGAGGAAAGGAGAAGAAGAGAGAAGGAGGGGAGAAGAGAGGGAGAAGAGGAGAGAGAGGAGAGGAGGAGAGAGAGAGAGAGAGAAAAAGGGGAGAGAGAGAGAGGAAGGGGGGGGAGGGGTTAGGGAGGGAGTTAGGGAGAGAGGGAGAGGAAAAAGGGGGATCAAAAATTGGCAATGTTTAAAACATTTGATATTTGGTCCTTTACTCTTGTTAATGGATGCAGATGATGAAAATTATTTTAAAAGAACAAAAATGCAGGAAAAAGGAAAAATGCAGTCATTTTTTTATACAGTTCAATTGCTTACCCTGTACGCGCAGAGGATTAATAGAGCAATAAATCATGTGTAAGGGTTTCTTCCAGGGGAAACCCGAAATCTCCCCCCAAGCTGCAGATGGCGGGTTAGGGGCCACGAAAGGGGGGGGCCTGGTCATTCCCCTGTGTGGAGAATGTTTTTTAAATTGCGAGTACAAATTTATTTCGCAAAAATGATAAGTAGCGTCATCCCCCACCCATTTATTTACGTTGGGAACGTTGTGTCTTTTTGTGAGAAGGGGGGGATAGTGTAGAAGATGAGAAAAAGGAGCGATAGTTGGTTGAGTGTAGCGGGTTTTTTGGGTGTATGTTTTTGGTGCGAAAATTAAAGTTTGGTAAGCGTGAAATACGCCGGGGAGAGGCGTGTGCGTATACGAAAAGTGACAGTATAATCATCAAGGGCACACAAGAACTGGTCAAAAGTGACCATATGGGTTTTTACTATATAAAACATTTTTTAAGATACAAAAATGATAAAACAAAACGTAAACTAAAAACATTAGAAGTAATAAAAAACCCGACAAAACAATAAAACAAATAAAATTAAAAAAACAATTTAAAAAACGAGTAAAACACTAAAAAAATAAAAAATAATAAGGCACCCCAATCACTTGTCACTCCCAAAAAAATATTTCGCAAATTCTCTCATTCCCACATTAAAGCTTTTTCCACACCACTTTTTCTCTAGGGGAAGGCCCGTTCCGGGGTCCCCTTTGGGGAGCTCAACAGAAGGACCAATTCTCGAATCCCCCTTGCTTGCTTTTTCCTCCCCCCGTCAGTTTTACGCGGGGAACCGGGCAGTGTGGTTCTTTCTTCATCATTTAAAAGGGGAGGTTCATGTCTAGCCGCCGGGTCACAGCATGATATCAATTGTGTTTTCACGTTGTATCCTTGGAGGATACGTGGTAGGGCCCCCATCCTTTCCACGAGAGTGCCGGTTTTACCTTTTTGGGTAACATTCTTTTTATTTTACCCGGGCTTGGACCAGCATGACTTGAGCTGGTTTTTGGGGGGGCCACCTAGTGGCTAGGCAGGCAATTGAGGGAAAGTTCCTGCCCAAGGGAAAACAACGGGGCCGGTGGTGACTCAACCCTCGAACTCGATTCCCGTCGTGACAGTTTTGAGTCCGACGCCCTAATTTTTGCCCACCGCACCTTGACGATCATTGCTTAATGATTTTTTTTTGGCAATTTAGAGGGTGGTTTGCCATTCCCCTTCCCCCCCGGGTGTTTTTTTTTTTTTATCGAGTCCCCATCTCTTTTACCCGGGCATGACTTGGGCGATTTGGTCCCCAGTGGCTGGGCAGGAAAATCAAAGGTGAAGTTCCTTGCCTAGGGAAACAACGCGGCGGTCGGTCTTTCTTAGTATTTGATAATATAAAATTTACGTTAAAATCAAAGTCAAAAAATAAAAATATCAAATAAGAGTATGTGAAAAAAGCTGCTAAAATAAAATGAGCTTAAAAAACAAAGAAATTAAATTAAACCTTTATAAAAGAACCATGGGAAAATAAAAACAAAAAACGAGTAAAAATATATTGAATAAAAATTTTAATAAAAAAAAAAAGTTAAAGTAAAAAACGTTGGACGGAATGCAGAAGGATTTCTTAAAATCAACGATGGAATTGATAAAATAAAAAAATAATCTTAAAATATAAAAAAAAAATAAAATCATCCCATCTCGTGGTTGTGTCTGAGAGATTCTGGGCCAAAAAACAAAACAAAAAAACCATTTATTAAGAGAAAAAAAAAAAAAAAAAAAGGGGAAAAAAAACAGTGGCAAAACCGACTTGGGGCACCCTCCTCATCGGGGGATGAACCCCCTGCCCTGGGCTTCGGTAAGGGGATGGGACCGAGCTTCACATTCAGGTGTTGTCAAAATAGGGATTGAGGCGGGGTGAAATCGCCCTCCCTATCCTTTTTATGGCGAATAGGGGTAAAATGTCCCCACGCCGCGGCTCCGACAGGAGCGTGTTGCCCCCCCCATTTTTCGCCGGTTTTTCCCAATTATGGTAAACTTTTGCCTGTGGAGATTTGGGGGTGGGGGAGGAAATTTTAAGGGGTTTTTTATACCTCCTGGAGTGACACGACGGATTTTTCGAGTCTTTCCATCAGAACTCTGCCCCATAACCAGAACATCCCTTTGAAATAGGGCCCGATTTGGTGCCCTTGACCATCCCTTTTAAATCGATATAAAAAAAAACCACACTATCAAGTAAATATTAAATAAATTTAAAAAATCGGAAGCTCGTTTTTTTAAGGAACGGAAACATTAAAAGGGACTTGAGCTTTAAAAAATTGGGGATACCCTGGTTTTGTGCTCCCGGGAATGTAAAAACACACACACACACACACACACACACACACCACACACAACACACAAACACACACACACAAAAACACAACGACACACACACACAATATATTATAATATATTATATTTAAAATAAAAATTAATATATAATATTTTAAAATATATATATACATATATATCCCCGTCTGGCATTCCCCCAAATGGCATGTAAAAAAGACTGAACACGTCTTTTTCCCTTTCTGATCCAGCGACGCCACAGCAAAAAAGTAAACCAAGGTAACAAAAACGTCCCCGAGACTAAAAGTCCAGAGACTACTCCCGGATGAGTTTTTCCCCGATGTTTTTATAAAAATTGGCCCCGCCTCGTGGGAACAGTTATTTTACAAAACTTCTATACAAAGAATGAACAAGGACTTAAAAATTATTCAACCCATAAATAAACAGCACCTGGCACTCACCGCCCCGGTATGGCCAGGGGGACTGGCCCAGGTGACGGCCAGGTAAAAAAAAATCAGTGCTCTAAACAATTATCAAAATTTAAAAAAAATTAATAACTAAAAAAAAATGATATTTAAGTAATTTTAAAAAAAAAAACCCAAAACAACTTAAAACGCATTTTAAAAATAAGGGGGGGGGGGGTCGTTGTTTAAATAATATAAAACGTTGAACCCAGGGTAAAAAAATGAAATGTATAAAAAAATAAAAAAACATTTAGATCCACCTAAAAACTAAAAAAAAAACTTTACTGGGAAAAAAAAAAAATAAAAATCGAAAAAAATTTCATTCCCAAGGTTATTCGCCCCTGCTGGGTCGAAGTTCGAAGCTCAAGAGAAAAAATCGGGAAAATGATAATGGATTTTTTATTTGTACATTTTCCCCCAAAAAACATGGTTTGCAGCAACGAGTATTTGGGCCCTTTTGTGTTGGGATTCGTGGGCGGGAATCACCTCCACGTGTTTGAAACGCCGCCCCTGGATTACCCCGGTTGGGTTTTTGGGCTTAAGGTTTCAGGGGGTTTGGAGAATAGACTGAGGGTAAAATTAAGGAAAAGGGGAAAAGGAGATATAAAAAAAAAGGAGGGATGGATATGAAAAAAAGGAGTATGAGACACCGGAGGGAATAGAAAAAAATAGCAGCGAGGAGACTAGGATAGAAGAGGGTACAAAAGAAAAAGTAAATCACGAATACAGAGAAAAGAGAAAATGAACAAAAGGGTGAAATTAAGAAATGAGAAAAAGAAAAAAAGAGAGAAAAGGGTAAGGTAGCATACCGAAAGGAAGGGGAAAAAGGAAAAACGGGGTGATTTGTTGGTAGAAATAAGAATTACGTGAGATTGAAGGGAAAGGGGAACATGAAAGAGGGAAGGCAACAAAGGAAAAAACGGAAAAGAAGCGAGAACGAGAGAAAATAGTTAAAAAACAAAAGATACGAGTGAGTAAGTGGGGTACGTGTCGGATGTTAGGAGAAAGAAGAGAGAGAAAGAAAGAGAGGAAAAAGGGGGAGAGAAAAGGGGGGAGAGAAAAGAGAAAAGAGAGAGGAGAAAAGAGAGAAGAGAAAGAAGAGAGAGAGAAAAAGGGGAGAGAGAGGGAGAAGAGAGAGAGAGAGGGGAAAAACAAAAAAGACGAACGAGACAGAGACAGAGACAAAAAGAAAAAAAAAGGGAAAAAGGGTTGGAAAAAGGGTAAAGGGGGGGGTGTAAATCTGCAAAAAGGGAGGGTAGGGGAGACTAGGGAAGCAAGGTAAGAGGTTCGGTTTAGGAGAGGGGGGGGGGTCGGAAACCTCAAACAGCTATTCATTCCTCTTATCTCTCCTTTCTTTGTTTTCCCTTCCCTTCTCTCACTCTTTTATTTTTTGGCCCCTTTCTCTCTCGCTCTCGCCCCCCCCCTTCTTCCCTTCCCCTTTATTTCTCATCTTCTGTCTCCTCTCCTTCCCCCCTCTTTCGCTCTCCCCCTCACTATTCTTTCCCTTTTTCCTTCCTTTCCATCTCAAAAAAAAAAAAAGAAAAAAAAAAAAAGAAAGAAAAAAAAGAAAAGAGAAATATTAGTATATATATATATACTTTATAATATATTTTTATATATAATTTATTATATATATTTATTATATAATATATTATTAATATATATATAATTAATATATATATTAAATATATATAATATAATGTGTGTTGTTATAATTATTTTAAAAATATATTATATATATAATATAATATATATATTAATATATATTATATATAATATATTTTAATACGCGCCAAAGTTTCCCCCGTGAACAAAGCATCCTGATGTTCCCGCTTTTTTCATCAAAACAATTGGCTGCGATAGCACTTTCTTTGGGGCGGTGACGTCACTCCGAGGTATTTTTCCCCCGCGTTGAACCAGCGATGGGGAAAAGTTGTTGGCTAGTTTTGTGTACTGTGTGGGAGATAAAGGGGGTGAAGGCCTCTCTCTTTCTTCCTCTGTTATTTTCTTCGCTCCATATCTCATTCCCTTCTGCCTTCCAATGTCCTCTGTCTTCCTTTCCCCCTAAGATCCTCTATGTCAAAAAATCCTTCCCCCAAAATATTTTTCAGGTATTTGGGGGGGGGAAAAAGTTTCATACTCTTGGTCTGAGAATGGGGCACCCTCTTTCCCCTCTACATGGCGACCGTTAATGGCTCACGGAATCCCTCACAAAGTGCTTAACTTTTAGCCATCAATCGGCCCATGAGTCAGTCTTTGTGCCCAATTCTTAGTCTTATTAATAAAAAATTCTACTTTGGGTTTGGGGATGGATGCTGGTCACCCAACTAGAGGTATGCCTCCATTGTTCCTTCCATTTATTGCGAAGACAACTCCTTGGTGCTAGGTTTGGTTTTCCGATCAGCTTGCTCATTCCCACTGATACCAACATGCACGGGCACCAACACAGAGTCTTTCTTTTTACATATTGACATCAGTGCAAGCCAATCTTGAACCTCCCTCACTACTGGATGTGATTAAGCTCTTGAGTGCTTTCAAGGCTCTATGAGTCAGAATATATCACAATAGAATGGTTCGTAAGATCTCTAGTCATCTTAACCGCTGCAAAGGATGGTATGTAACTCTGCAGTGAAGATCGAGGCTTGCTAGAGAAAAGACTGCCAAATGCAGTATTCCTTCTGCATCACCGCTGCAAAGCCCACCCCCATTTTAGATTTTTCGAACCCATCTGTATATATTGCATCTGATCCTTGGTACTTAAAAATGTGCTGAAAAAATCTCTCTCTGACTTCTGCTTCAGATCTCTCCCCTTTCCCAATTCCGACCAATCCAGCTCAACTTGATTAGTCCAAGGGGGAATTGGGGAATTCCAACACCCAGAACCTTAGTGAGACTTAAAGTAAGTCTTCCACAAGATTCCTCATTCTCCTACCATAGGATCAGCTATCCTCGAGGAAGTTTGGATGTAGTCAAGCTTACTATGATTAAGCACTCGGTAAAGCCGCAGAAATTTACTAAATGCTTTTGTAGCCTTCACTTTTAAAACTGTTTGATGTGAGGAAACCCATGTAAGCCATGACAAAAATTAGACCCAAGTACTTCACCTCTTGGACAAATTGCAGTTCGTTTGCTCCAAAATAGAAAGAAGGATGGAACTTTTCCTCGTTTGTGGAAATGTTAGCCACGGTCTTGCTTGGAGAAAATTTGAACTCATGTATGTTGTCCACTGTAAAACCCAAGATTTATTGTAGTCTGCATGTGTCCTTGCACATCCTGTAAAATTTGTACATGAGACAGTACTTGGAACAACTTTTACAATGCTTTTATAGCAATGGAAAAACAGGTCCCACTTAAGACACTCCCTGTGGGACCCTTTCCAGCTGATCTTCCAGATTAGAGAAACTTTTTTCCCACCCAAATTCTGAATTTCCTGTTAGCAAGGAAGCTTTGGTTTAAGAGGAGCATTACCTACCTTCATACAATGTCATACAGCTTCATGAGTATGCCATGCTTCCAAGTAGTATCATAACCTTTTCAAGATCAAAAAGGGACTGCTATTGACGGCACGTGCAAAGGATTCTGTATAGTATTTCCATCTTCCTCTGTGGTCGATCTCAATTTTCTAAAGGCCATATTTATGGCATTAGCATGTTTCCCATTTCTAGTAGCCATGTCAACCTGAAATCTACCATCTTCTCCATCAGCTTGCAGATGCAGCTGGTGAGAGAAACTGGTCTGTAATTTCCTGGTGTGGAAGCATCCTTTCCAGGTTTAGGCACAGGACTGATTATTACCTCTTTCCTTGTAGTTGTCTCTGTGCCCTCCCTTTAGATCCTATTGATAGGTCCAACAGAAACTTCTGGGAGCTCTCGGGTAAGTGTGATATCATTTGGTATTGGAATATCGTCACTTCCTGGGGGAGTCTTATGCAGAGCTGCAAAGCAGAGTCCATCTCCTTGCGCAAAAAGGGCAAGTTGTATGGAAGTTCTGCTGCATCCTACCGAAAAACTACATTGGGTGTTGTTCCTGTTTAGCCCAAAGAGTGGAGAATTGGGCAGTGTAAGCTGCTTCAGAGGAGATCTCTGCCATGGATTTAGCTACTTCATTGCAAACATCTTATTTGTCTGTGAGGATTATGCCATCTATCTTCAAAGCAGGTTGTGACATGGATGTGCTTTTTCCAACAATCCCTTTCACACCTCGTCCCAGGGCCCATGCTAAGGGGGTCCTGGAGTTAATCAAGGAACGTGCTGTCTCCACGACGTCCGTCTAGCCTCTTTTAGCACTCACCTGGACTTGTTGTGGGTCCTTTTTTAATGGAACAATGTTTCATCGCTTTGGGCATCGCTTCAACTGTTTTAATGCAGCTTTTCTTGCTCTGACAGCTTATTGGCATTCATCAGAGCACTACGGTACTGGACGTCGACAGTACTGCAGTTTATCTAAAAAGATTCCCTTCCGCATGTTCAAGTCGCCATCTCTGCACTCCCTTGGCTGGAAACCATTAAACCCCCTCCAAAAGTATTGAAGTGGTCGCTTCCATGTAAGTTTCCATGACCTGCCAAGTGAAATTCAACTGGAAATCAGATGAACCAGTTGACTGGTCTATGTTGGAGAATATTCCCAGTTTGAATTTGGAAATGTGTTGGAGTGTCACTGTTCAGTAAAACTAATCATAAGAACAAGGACTCCAAAGGTTTTCCTCGAGGGGCCTTGGTGATGCCGACCATTGAAAAACTGGAGAAAAGTCGCTAGTCGCTCCATGTAAGTCTTCCATGACCTGCCAAGTGAAATTCAAATGGAAATCAGATGAACCAGTTGACTGGTCTATGTTAGAGAATATCCCAGTTTGAATTTTGGGAAAAGTGTTGGAGTGTCACTGTTCAGTAGAACTACTCATAAGAACAAGGACTCCAAGGCTCTTCCCGAGGGGCCTGGTGATGCCGACCATTGAAATCTCCCAAGAGTAGAAATGGATGTGGAACCTGCCCAAGTACATCTTCCAAATCATTTATGTTGAGATTATGGAGGAAGGTAGATGGATGCAACAGTGTAAGATTGTATTAACCTATTCTCACAGCCTTTACCTGCAGTGTTGTCTGCAGGTGGATGGCCCGGAAAGGGAAATTCCTGACGTACCAGTACTGCTACTCCTACATGAGGTCCATTATCAAAAGTCCAGAATGGGCCCTTTAATTTGGAATCCTCTCAGGGAAATCTCTTGTAAGCATACACAAACTGGTTAAATGAAGCTATCAGATGTTGCAGTTCTTCCATTTTGCATGAATTCCTGACATTCCATTGGATTAGGGTATCCAGTTCTCCAAACTACTTCTTCATAAGGTGTTTGGCAGCACCTGTGGTCAAGGTTTGCCCCCCCCCACCTTTAGGCTATCTCTTTCCATGATCTTGGGAGTAAACTTTTGAGGGGTCCTTACCCATGGAATAGTTTCCCCAGGCTTCCTTTTGACAGCCCCCTAATGGGAAGCTGCCTTGCCGCGGTGGGGAGGCTTGAGGTCCCAATGATCTAGGGAGCCGGACCAGAGGGCTACCCATACTGGAGGGGTCACCAGTGAGGGATGAGACAAAATGGCTTCCTGGTGCACCAAGGCCCAAGAGAGGGGATGGTGCACCCACCCCTGGTTCATCTCATCCTGGACCAGGGAGAACTCTCCCACGTGTGTTTGCCATGCGTGGCATCCTGTATTACCAGGAGACAGGAGTCCTGGAGGTTGAGCGATGCTGCATGCTGCGCCCTGCAGCTAGCAACACACCTCTTTGGTCCTTTATTCTGGTTAGACGGGTGGCTTGATCAAGACCCGGTCAAGTCAATCGGCTGGTCAAATATGGGTAGGGTCAAGCAGGTACTATTCAGTTGGTAACGCATAGGTCCCGCGACTGCCATCAGTACTGTAATAGTGGCTGTGTATATTTCCTGTGGCTGTTGGGAGATTTTGAGCCCCAACTATAGCCTCCCCTCGTTGGGCTCCATGGTGGGTGGGGGGGGGGGGTGAGAAAATGAAGAATTCCAATTTGTATGAGTACTACAAATTTACAAAGAACAAGCTCTCTCCCTGATGACCTACGCAATCCCCCGGCCATTCCCTCTGGAACATCACATGTTGTCACTCTGGAGCCTTTCCAGCTTCCAAAGGGCAAGAATGGGAATCATAATGGTTCTCAGGCTCCCAATCCAGGTAAGAAGGGGAAAAGTCCTCCTCAATCCACCAAGGAAATCTTACCTGGTAATATGAAAACATTTCTATAGTAAGTACTTAGTAGTGAAGACCATTGATGGTGTATCAATCATGGATCTTGATATTTTTGAAATACATTGGAAAATAGTTGTCAACGTGATCCTCGCATCACCCCACAGTGAGATGGTAGCCCGATAGTTGAGGTTTCGTCATCAGACGAGAGTGACCGTCTGCGTGCGATATGCAACATCCCTAGGGCTCAAGTTTCATGTTCTCCTCACAAAACCCTCAATCAGTATAAGGGAATTGTCTTTTCCTGAGACCTGATGTAGTGGCAGTAAAACATTTTAGAAGAAAAGTTGATGGTTTGGAACAGTCCACACCAGCTCTCCTTTACCTTTTAATACATTGGTCGTTCCAGAATCAGTTAAGTTGGCATGGTACCACCTCAAAGTAAAGCCATATGTGCCCAACCCTATGAGGTGCTTCCACTGCCAGGGTTATGGGCATGGAGCCAACTCTTGCCGTTTTAAGGAAAATGGACAACCAAGAATATGAGTAAAGTGTGGTACGACAGGTCATCAAGGAATGACAACTGTCCAGGTCCAATATGCTGTTACCACTGCAAAGAAGCTCATGAAGCTTGTTCAAAGCAGTGTAAAAGGTACAATTTGAGAAAGGAGTATTGATAATAAGGAGCAAGGAGAAAGTTAGTTTTTCAGAGGCGAAGCGACGTGCCCGTGTGCTTCAAGCACAGCCAGGTAAATCTTTTGCTTCGGTTCTGGCTCATCCTCCTTCCCACCAACCCTTGCCATCCAATGCTTCTTACAACACACACTCTGCCACTTCTTTTAAACCTCAGTCCCCAATTGCTGAAACTGCCTCTGGTGAATTCCATAAGAAACAGAGTAGGAGTGAGGGGTATATTAAGGAGACTCCTCCCAAAGTAAGGTCTTTGGAGCCATCAAGAGAGGCTCCAGAGGCCTCAATGGTGAAAGCCCCAGCTGCCACCATATCCACAGGGGCCTCTGCTGCTAGGCAGAATGCCCCTGAAGCTAAGGCTCAGGTTTGCCCCTTGCCCAGGCAAAGGAATCCTGAGCCTGTTCAAAAGACTCAGTTCAAGATGGGGTTCAGGGGTCTCAACGGTGACAGCTCCAGCTGCCACCACATCCACAGGGGCCTCTGCTGCTAGGCAGAATGCCCCTGAAGCAAAGCTCAGGTCCATCCTTTGCCCAGGCAAAGAAATCCTGAGCCTGTCAAAAGGAAGCCTGTGGAAACTAGTTTCACGGGTAAACAACCCCTCAAAAGACTCTCCCAAGATCCTGGAAAGAGACAGCCTAAAGGTGTGGGGCAAACCTTGACCACAGGTGCTGCCAAACACCTTATGAAAAAATAGTTTAAAGAACTGGATACCCTAATCCAATGGAAATGTCAGGGAATTCATGCAAAATGGGAAAAACTGCAACATTTGATAGCTTCATGTAACCCAGTTTGTGTATGCCTACAAGAGACTATGACCAGGGAAAATCATCCGATTTCCAAGAAAGGATTCCAAATTCAAGCTCATTATGGGACCTTTGACAATGAACCTCATTGAGGAGTAGCAGTACTGGTACGTCAGGATATTCCTTTCCAGGCTATCCACCTGCAGACAACACTGCAGGTGAAGGCTGTGAGAATAGGCTTGACACGACCTTACACTGTTGCATCCATCTATCTTCCTCCACATAATCTCAACATAATTCATTTGGAAGATCTACTTGAGCAGTTGCCACATCCATTTCTACTCTTGGGAGATTTCAATGGTCGGCATCACCTCTGGGGAGACACTTTGTGCAACCCTCGAGGAAGGGCCTTGGAGTCCTTGTTCCTAAGAGTAGATACAGTTTTACTGAACAGTGACACTCCCACACATTTCCAAATTCAAACTGGGATATTCTCCAATATTGACCTATCAATTGGCTCACCTGATTCACAGATGAATTTCACTTGGCAGGTCATGGAAGACTTACATAGAAGCGACCATTTTCCAATACTTTTGGAGGAGGTGAATGGTATTCCAGCCAATGGAGTGCAGAGATGGCGACTTGAACATGCGGACTGGATCTTTTTAAATCAACAGCAGCATTGCACGGATAGCTGAATGATTATAGTGTGTTCAAGATGCTGTTAATCACTTCACATCACGAATTCACCTTGCAGCAGAAGCATCCATTCCCAAAAGTAGCAGGCATTACCGTCGACCTCCGGTACCATGGTGGTCTGATGAATGCCAACAAGCTGTCAGAGCAAGAAAAGCTGCATTAAGGCAGTTGAAACGACGCCCCAGTGATGTAACCTTGATCCATTACAAAAAGAGGCCAGACTGACATCATGGAGACAGTATGTCTCCTTGATTAATTCCAGGACCCCTTAGCATGGGTATGGGACAAGGTGTGTAAGATTGCTGGAGAGAGCACATCACTGTCACCACCTGTTTTGAAGATTGATGGCATAATCATAACATATAAAAAAAGATGTTGCTTATGAGCTAGCTAAATCCATGGCTGAGATCTCCTCTGGAGCATCTTACACTGCCCAATTCTTCACTCTTCGGGCTGAACAAGAATGACGCCCAGTGTCGTTCTTCAGTAGGACTGCAGCAGAACTTCCATACAACTTGCCCTTTTTGTGCAAGGAGAAGGACTCTGCTTTGCAGCTCTGCAGTAAGACTGCCCCAGGAAGTGACGATATTCCATACCAAATGATATCTCACTTACCAGAGAGCTCCCAGAAGTTCTTGTTGGACCTATTCAATAGGATCTATAGGGAGGGTACAGTGCCATCCACATGGAAAGAGGCTATAATCATTCATGTCCTTAAACCTGGCAAAGATGCTTCCAGACCAGGAAATTACAGACCAATTTCTTTCACCAGCTGCATCTGCAAGCTGATGGAGAAAATGGTAAATTTCAGGTTGACATGGCTTCTAGAAAAGGAAAACGTGCTGACCCCATATCAATATGGGTTTAGAAGATTGAGATCGACCAACAATGTACTTGTAAGGATGGAAACTGCTTTACAGAATTCCTTCACACAACGACGTCACATGCTAGCAGTCTTCTTTGACCTTGAAATGGCTTACGATACCACTTGGAAGCATAGCATACTCTTGAAGCTGTATGACACTGGTTTAAGAGGAGCATTACCTACATACAAAGCTTCCTTGCCAACAGGAAGTTTAGAGTTCGGGTGGGAAACAGTTTCTCTAACCTGGATGATCAGCTGGAAGGGGTCTCACAAGGGAGTGTCTTAAGTGTGACCCTGTTTGTCATAGCTATAAATGACATCTTAAGGTTGTTCCAAGGGAGAACATGAAATCTGTATGTGGATGACTTTACACTGTAATTGCTCAGGAGAAGCTTACAGGATGTGCAAGGACAAATGCAGGCTGCAATAAATCAGGTTGTACAGTGGGCAACATATCATGGGTTCAAATTTTCACATTCACATTTTCACAAACAAGGAAAATCCCATCCTTCCCTCTATTTAGGAGCAAACCCACTGCAATTTGTCCAAGAGGTGAAGTACTTGGGTCTAATTTTTGGCTCAAGGCTTACATGGGTGCCTCACATCAAACAGTTAAAAGTGAAGGCTACAAAAGTGCTTAGTATTTTGCATGTTCTTTCACGTCTATCTTGGAGTGCAGACCGCACAATGCTTCTGCGGCTTTACCGAGCGCTTATTCGTAGTAAGCTTGATTATGGATGTGAGGCTTATTCATCTGCAACTCCCACTTTTCTCCGGATGTTTGACTCGGTTCACAATGAGCTCAGAATCTGTACTGGGGCTTTCAGGTCTTCACCTGTGGAGTCCCTGTATGCTGAGAGTGGAGAACCATCTCTTTCATTACACCGGGACTACATGAACCTGATTTACAACACGAGACTACAAAGGATTCCAGGATCTCCTACATCCAGATTGGTTTTCACCCCCTTGAGGATAGCCGATCCTATGGTAGGAGAATGAGGAATCTTGTGGATGATCTTAATTTAAGTCTCACTAAGGTTCTGGCTGTTGTAATTCCCCAATTCCCCCCTTGGACTAATCAAGTTGAGCTGGATTGGTCGGAATTGGGAAAGGGGAGAGATCTGAAGCAGAAGTCAGAGAGAGATTTCTTCAGCACATTTCCAAGTACCAAGGATCAGATGCAATATATACAGATGGTTCAAAGTCTGAAAATGGTGTGGGCTTTGCAGTAGTGAGCAGAAGTAAGACTGCATTTGCCAGTCTTTTTCTAGCAGCCTTGATCTCGAGTTACATGCCATCCTTGCAGCAGTTAAGATGACTAGAGATCTTATGAACAATTCTATTGTAATATATTGCAACTCTCGTAGTGCCTTGCAAGCAATCAAGTGCTTAAACTCATCACATCCAGTAGTGAGAGAGGTACAAGATTGGCTTGCACTGATGTCAACATGTAAAAAGATAACTCTGTGTTGAGTGCCAGCGCATGTTGGTATCAGTGGGAATGAGCGAGCTGATCGGAAGGCCAAGGCAGCTGCCACTCAGCCTTGTGATGCTCGTTTTCCTCTCCCTCACACTGACCTGAAACCCAGCATCAGGAGTTGTCTTTACGAAAATGGAAGGAACAATGGAGGCATACCTCCAGAAACAAACTGCGAGAGATTAGAGATGACCTTGGCAGTTGGGTGACTAGCATCCATCCCAACCGAAAAGTAGAAGTTGCATTAACAAGACTAAGAATCGGGCACACCAGACTGACTCATGGGGTGATGATGGCTAAAAGTGAAGCACTTTGTGAGGGATGCCAAGAGCCAGTGGAAAGATGTGCAACATTCTCTGACCAAAGAAGTATGTATTTGTCTCCCCCATATAAAATGTATTGGGGGAGGATTATGATATAGAGGGTCTTATTAGTTTCTTCACGGATACTAATATTTTCAATAAAATCTAGTCATGCATAATGTTTATGCAATAATTTTATACACTTGGAGCATAAAAATTATGCTTTGATTTTAAGTATATTCATTTTTATTTCTAAGTTACTTATTGATAGATTTTTAAGGTTTTAATTAGTTTAATATTTCTATTTAACAAGTCATTCGCCGCTAATGACCTTAGCTGTTGATGCAGCAGATAATGTTAAATAATTAATCAATCAATATAATAACCACACTTTTAGTTTTTTCAATAGGCTCAGGATTCCTTTGCCTGGGCAAATGGCATACCTGAGCCTTTGCTTCAGGGGCATTCTGCCTAATAGCAGAGGCTCTGTGGATTGTGGTGGCAGCTGGAGCTGTCACCACTGAGGCCTCTGAGTCTAACTGATGGCTCCAAAGACCTTACTTTGGGAGGAGGAATCTCCCCATAGATCCCACTCCTACTCCATTTCTGGTGGAACAATTCACCAGAGGCAGATTCAACAATGGAGACTGAGGTTTAAGGAAGTGGCAGAGTGTGTGGTGTAAGAGAAGCACCGGAGGGCAAGGGTTGGTGGGAAGGAGAGGGCAGAACGAAGCAAAGGACTTACCTGGCTGTGCAAACAGCACATGGGCACGTCGCTTTGCCTCTGAAAAATAACTTTCTCCTTGCTCCTTATTACCAATACTTCTTTTTCAAATTTGTACCTTTTACATTGCTTTGAAGAAGCTTCATGAGCTTCTTTGCAGTGGTAACAGCATATTGGACCTGAACAATTGTCATTTCCTTGATGAACTGTTGTACCACCTTTTACACATACTCTTGGTTGTCCATTTTTCCTTTAAAAACGGCAAGAATTGGCTCCATGCCCATAACCCTGGCAGTGGATGCACCACATAGGGTTGGGCACATTTGGCTTTACTTTGAGGTGATACCATGCCAACTTTATTGATTGTGGAAGGACTAACGTGTTAAAAGTTAGAAGAAGAGCTGGTTTTCGACTGTTCCAAACCATCACTTTCTTTCTTAAAATGTTTTACTGTCACTACTTTAAAATTCTCTAGTTCCTCTAACAGTTTCCCTCGACATACCTCATCAGGTCTTGGGAAGAGAAAAATTCCCATACACTGATTGAGGGTTTGTGAGGAGAACATGAAAATTGAGCCCCAGGATTGTCGCATATCGCATGCAGATGCTCACTCTCGTCTGGTGATGAAACCTCAACTATCAGGCTATCATCTCGTTGTGGGGTGATGCGGGGATCATGTTGACATACTTCAACTATTTTCCGATGTACTTCAAAAATATCAAGATCCATGTGGATGGCACTGTGCCCTCCCTATAGATCCTATTGAATAGGTCCAACAGGAACTTCAGGGAGCTCTCTGGTAAATGAGATATCATTTGGTATGGAATATCATCACTTCCTGGGGCAGTCTTATGGCAATGCTGTAAAGCAGAGTCCATCTCCTTGCGCAAAAAGGGCAAGTTGTATGGAGGTTCTGCTGCAATCCTACTGAAGAACGACACTGGGTGTTGTTCCTGTTCAGGCCGAAGAGTGGAGAATCAAGCAGTGTAAGATGCTCCAGAGGAGATCTCTGCCATGGATTTAGCTAGCTCATTTGCAACGTCTTTTTTGTCTGTGATGATTATGACATCTATCTTCAGAGTAGGTTGTGACATGGATGTGCTCTTTCCAGCGATCTTACACACCTTGTCCCATACCCATGGGACCCATAGTCCACCTTGCTTGCTGGGTGGGAGGGACAACAACCCCCAGCATATCCATTTATCGAAGACGTTGCCAGTGGGTCTTTCTGGGAGGAGGACTGGCAAGGCCCACCTCCCCCGAGCCGCCCCATTACCCCAGGGGGGCTAGGGGGGCATAGCTCCGTACCTCTGGGGCCTCCTGCTCCTCCAAGATTCCCCACAGTTTAGCCTGGGACTGCAAGGTGCCGAGTTACCCATGGGTGGCCACGAGGAGGCACTGCAGAAGTCTTGATGATGGAGAGGCTGTGACCTGGCAGGGGATTTTATTTGATTATTTAAAATTATCTGCCGCGTCAACAGCTGACGTCATTAGCGGCGAATGCCTTGTTAGAAACATTAAAATGTTTAAAACTTTAAAAATCTTTCAATAAACATCTTACAAATAACAATAAATAGATTAATAATCAAGGCATAAATATTATGCTCGAAGTGTATAAAATTATTGCATAAACATTATGCATGATTAGATTTTATTGGAAATATTAGTCTCTGTGAAGAAACTAATAAGACCCTCTATATCACAATCCTCCCCCAATACATTTTTCAGTTTATATGGGGGAGACAAATACATAAGTCTTTGGTCAGAGAATGTTGCACATCTTTCCGCTACATGTGCGACCGTCAATGGCTCATGGAATCCCTCACAAAGTGCTTCACTTTAGCCATAATTGGTCCATGAGTCAGTTTGGTGTGCCCGATTCTTAGTCTCATTAATGCAACTTCTAATATTGGTTGGGATGGATACTAGTCACCCAACTGCCAAGGTCATCTCTAATCTCTCGCAGTTTGTTTCTGGAGGTATGCCTCCATTGTTCCTTCCATTTATCACGAATACAACTCCTGATGCTGGGTTTCAAGTCGGTGTGTAGGAGGAAAACGAGCATTACAAGGCTGAGCGGCAGCTGCCTTGGCCTTCTTTTTACATGTTGACATCAGTGCAATCAATCTTGTACCTTCCTCACTACTGGATGTGATTAAGCTCTTGATTGCTTGCAAGGCACTACGAGAGTCACAATATATCACAATAGAATTGTTCATAAGATCTCTAGTCATCTTAACTGCTGTATGTTACCTTGGTAACTTCCTGTTAGTAAAGAAGCTTTGTATGAAGGTAGGTAATGCTCCTCTTAAATTAAATAATAATGTTAATACGTGCACTTGATACACCCATTTTCAAGCACTAATTCATTTTCAGAGCACTTTCTATTTCTTAGAACACAAAACACTTAGCACACATATCACAAAACCTCTCACTGGCATAATCCTTCAAGCAAAAGCAAAGAGGGAGACCAATCTAGGCTAACCATTATCAGGAGGTCGGCAAAAGGAGGCCAAGAGAGCAACTGCAGGATCATCATCCGGTAGTCCATCTAAAGGAGGAGAATGATCCACATCCCCATCCTCATCTAGCTCGGCATCATCTGGCACGGAGTTCATCATTTGTCCTGTAAGGCCTCAGCTGATTGAGGTGGTAAATCTTCTCTTGGTAAGGAGGAAACAGTACTCTGACCAACCGTGTTACAGGACTGGTCTTTTTAAGAATACAAGCCAGACCAAACCAACGAGGTCCAAGAGCTCCACGCCATCCTGCTCCTTCGAGGAAGGTCTTTAAAGAGGACTAGATCACCGACCTTAGCAGCAAAGGTGGACTTTCGGGTTCGCCGATTATAATCCGGGCCCAACCTTCCCTGGCCTGCACTGACGTCTCAACGGCAATCTCTCTAGCTCTCCTTAACCTAGCAGCAAAGGACTATACTGTTTCATGATCAGTCTCCTCATAATTGCTATTGCCAACAGGATAGGTGCCAATATGTTCACTCAGCAAATAGAGAGGTTTATCACCCACTGAGCAGTGTACTGCACTGTTCATGGCCAACCGAACACAGGGCAAAATTTCATCCCATTCTAAGGGAGAAGCCTCCAGAAGTGCTGCCAAGGCATTTTACACCACTCGGTTGGTGTGTTCAATCATCCCATTAGCTTGGGGATGGAAAGCAGTAGTGAAAATAGTTTGTACACTGGCTAACTCACAAACTCTCTTAAATAGATTGTTTTTAAATTCTCGGCCATTGTCTGTTTGCAATAGACGAGGTGGCCCAAACACATTCACAAACAGATTAATAAAGGCAGCAGTCGCAGTCTCTGCATCTTTGGATGGCAAAGATATCAACTGGACATATCAAGTGAGTTGGTCTATGAAAGCCAATACACATTGTTACTTTACGAGGTCACTTCAAGTTCCATGAGGTCTTCAGATACCCTTTCCAGTGGGTAACTGGCCTGTGGTGCAGCAGCAAGAGGAGCACGATAAGCCATACCCTTACGTTTCTGGCAAGATCGACATATACCAACATATTCTTTCACTGTGGGAAGTAAAAGTAATCCCTGAGCTTACAATACATCCTGTAAACACCAGGATGACCTGCTGTTGCACCTGCATGAGCCAAATCCATGGCAGAGCCTCTAAGTGCCTTTAGCACAACCAACTGATGGAGTACTCGATCCGAGAGGTGACGGATACAGAACTCCGTCTTGAAGCTCAAACTCTTCAAGAGTAAGAGGAAGGCGACGACGTGGCAAAGTCCGTTCCTGTAAATACCCAATTACCTCTTTCCACAGAGGATCCTCAAGTTGGTGAAGATGCAGATCGTCTGGATCACGCTCGTGCAGTTCAGACTCAACTGGTCTGGGATACGATGTTGAGTCCCTTGTTTGTATTTCAAGTTCATGCGACCACCGAGTCATACGCAGACTTTCGGTCTTCCTACTGAACACATAGGTCAAAGGCCTATGGTCTGTGTAGATGTAGGAGTGGTGCCAATACACATAGCAGTCGAAGGCTCTTACCCCCTCTACTACTGCAAGGGCCTCACAATCAACTGCAGAGTACCGTGTCTCAGCATTCCTGAGTTTGCGGCTGAAGTATGCAACAGGCTGCAAGCGACCCTCGTCATCACATTGCATCAAGCAAGCGCCGATTGCAACACCCGATGCACCAGTGTGAATCTCAAAGGACCTGTCAAAATCTGGCTTACTGAGAATGGTGCGGAGATAAGTGCCTTCTTCAAGTTCTGGAAAGTAGCTTCCTCCTGCTGGCCCAGACAAACTTGGTATCTCTGTGTGTCAGGCTGGTAAATGGTGATGCAATGTTTGAATAATTTTTAATATGCTTCCTAAAGAGGCCTGCGCATCCGAGAAAGCAGCACACTTCCTTTTGGTTCTTAGACTGAGGCATCTTCTGTATTGCAACCACTTTATCTGGATCAGGTTCCACACCCTTGGGCGAGATCTTAAAGCCCAGGAATTTAAATATGTCTGTTGCAAAAACAAATTTCTTCCTGTTGAGCCTTTTAAAAGGAACAACAGAGTCTCATCCAACTGCCTCAGATCATCATCAAAATTACTGCTGTGCACCACCACATCATCTAAATAGGCAGTGGTCTGCCTGCCTAAAACAGATGAAAGCACACAGTTAACAGCCCATTGAAATGTCGAAGGCGTGGTTGTCAACCCAATTGGTAACTTTCTGAACAGGAAAAGTCGATGCCCATCTGAGAATGCAGTCTTTGGCTTATCATCTAGACTGACATCTACTGTCCAGTAGGCACTGCGAGCATCCAGAGCAGTAAACCACATTGTTCCATGCAGCTGATCAATGGTACGTTTTAAAAGGCCAATGCGTGGCATTGGCCTTATCCAATGCCGCGCACTGTTTCCAATACGTGGCATTGGATAAGCATCCTGCTTTGTAATGCTGTTGAGACCTCTGGAGTCTATATAGAAACGGGTGGACCCATCTTTCTTTTTGACGAGAACTAATGGGGAATGCCAAGGAGAGGTGGAATGCTCAATAACTCCCTGTGCAAGCATATTGTCACATTCCTTTCTAATGAACTGTTTAGAGGCTTCTGGGATACTCCATTGCCGTACACATAGCGGAACTATACCCTCTTTTGTTTTTATAGTATGTAAGATACCAGGTATAGTTCCTAACTTTGCCTGTGCTTCAAATAATGTCACATACTTAACTAGTACCTGCCTCAGCTGCTGTTGCTGGCCAAGAGTGAGGTGGCCCAGATCAACCTCACTTAAATGGTCACCAAGCTCAGCATCACCCAGCTGAACCTCCTCTTCAGGGCAGTTAGTAGCTGCACCTGACTGATCAACCCCAAGTGGTGTTTGTGTCACCACATTGCAAGGTGGGAGATCCACACATCAGCATCAAAGCTGTCAAAGTCATCGTCAATAAATCCCTCACCCAGTTCAGGATCACCATTATCACCCAAGAAGAGCTCTGCCCCAAAAGCTTGCTATTCTACAGCTATTTTAAAAAATTTCCCGGGAATGCTACCCTTTTCTTTTTTCAGCATTTCATCATTTGGGTTCATTTGGCACTGCACTTTTAAAAAAAAACGGACCCTTTGGCACGACATTGTTTTTCACAATCTACACCATGCACTAGACTTTTCACATTTTTCAGAAACACTAACGCTTTTTCATTTTTTTTTACTCATCTACATAGTGTTTCCCGGCTAAAGGAGCGACTGTACAATTTTTTCACTATAGCTCCTAGTCTGGGTTTTAGGTTGGGTTAGGTTGGGTTAGGTTGGTTAGGTTGGTTTGGTTAGGTTAGGTGGGTTAGGTGGGTTTTGGGTTGGGTTAGGTTTGGGTTTGGGTTTGGGTTTAGGTTAGGTTATTTTATTTTGGGTTTGGGTTTAATTTTAGTTGGTTGGGTTAGGTTGGGTTGGTTAGTTTGGGGTTAGGTTAGGGTTAGGTTAGGTTGGGGTTTTTGGGGGAGGGTTAGTTTAGGTTGGGTTTAGGTTGGGTTTAGGTTGGGTTTAGGTTAGTTTGGGTTAGGTTAGGTTAGGTTGGGTTAGGTTAGGGTTGGGTTAGGTTAGGTTAGGGTGATTATCCTTTTCAGGAGACCGTCCCAACCAAGGAAGGGGTTACCCCTTTGCCAAACCACCCCCAATGGGAAAGGTTGGGGCCACTCATGACCTGGTTTTGGGCCCGGGGTTGAAATTGGGAGACGATCCCAAGGGGGTTAACCCCGTCCACAGGGTCAGCTAGAAGACCAAAATGACTGAGCCAGACGCCCCAAAAAAGGTGGGAGGCCTGGGTCGTCATGTACCAACGGCTCGGTCGTGCGCGGGGGGGTTTTCCCTTTTCCGGTACTTCCCTCCCCACCCCGGGGGGCACCGCGTGGCTTAGGACAATTAAAGGACAGTCACGTCACCCCTATTAGGTTACTAGGGGGTCCGTTCCAGACTCCAGGTAGAGGAGGGACTCAGGATCACTCGCCTGGGAGCCCACGCGGGGGTTTCTAGGACATCAAATTGGTTTAGGTGATTCCTTTTCAGGAGATGACCAACCAACGAAGGGTTATCCCGCCAAACACCCACCAAGGGGAAAGGTTCGGGCCACTCTATGACCTGGTTTGGGAGGGGGTTGAAACGGGGAGACGACCCAAGGGGGTTTGAACCCAGCCAAGGGTCAGTAGTAAGAGCCAAACTACTGACCCCACGACGCCCCGAAAAAAGGGTGGGAGGCTCTGGGGTCGTGCCATGCTACCAGACGCGCTCGGTCGTGCGCGGGGGTTTTTCCCCTTTGTCTCGGTATTTCCCCCGCCCACCCCCGGGCACTCGCGGGGCTTGGAAAATTTAAAGGACAGTCAGCGTCACCCCCTATTGGGGTTTAGGGGGGGCCCCTTTCCCAGTACTCCAGGTAGAGGGGGACTCGGATACCCGCGGGGAGCCCCCAAGGGGCTTCTCGGGACAGTCTAATTTTTTTAGGTGATTATCCTTTCAGGAGACCGTCCCCAACCAAGCAAAGGGGTTATCCCTGCCAAACCCCACCAATGGGAAAGGTTGGGGCCACTCTATGACCGGTTTTTAGGATCCGGGTTAAAAACTTGGGAGCGACCCAAAGGGGGGTTTGAACCCCAGCCCACAGGGTCACTGTAAGAGCCAAAACTGACGGGCCCACGGGGACCCGGGACAAAAGGTGGGAGGCTCTCGGTGTCCCATGCTACCAGACGCGCTCGGTGTGCGCGGGGGTTCTTCCCTTGTCTCGGTACTTCCCCTGCCCACCCGGGGGCACTGCGTGGCAGGACAAAAAGGGGACAGCAGCTCACCCCCTTTGGCTTATGGGGGGGTCCTTTCCCAGTATCCAGGTAGGGAGGGAAGGAATCACTCGCCGGGGAGCCCACGAAAGGGGGGTTTCCTGGGACAGTTAATTTTTTAGGTGATTATCCTTTTCAGGGGGCCGTCCAACCAAGCGAAGGGTTACCCCTTCCAAACCCCCACCAAGGGGTAAGGTTCGGGCCACTCTATGACCTGGTTTTAGGATCCGGGTTGAAATTTGGAGCGATCCAAAAGGGGGTTTAAACCCCCCAGTCCACAGGGTAGCTATAAGACCCTAAACTGACTGAGCCACGAGACCCGACAAAAGGTGGGGGCTCTGGGTCGGCCATCTACCAGCGCGTCGGTCGTGCCGGGGGGGTTTTTCCCCTTGCTGGTATTTCCCCTGCCCCCCCCGCGGGCACTCGCGTGGCTTAGGAAAATTTAAGGACAGTCACGTCACCCCTATTAGGCTTACTGGGGGTCCTTTCCAGTATCCGGGAGAGGGGGACTAGGATATCACTCGCCGGGACCCCACGCAAGGGCTTCTTAGGACAGTCTTTTTGGTTGGGTGTTTACCCTTTTCGGGAGACCGTCCCAACCCAAGCAAAGGGGTTATCCCTTCCCCAAACCACCCCAAGGGTAAGGTTCGGGCCACTCTATGACCTTTTTTTAGGATCGGGTTTAAATTTGGGGAGCGATCCCAAGGGGGTTTGAACCCCGCCACAGGGTCAGCTAGTAAGAGCCAAAATAGACTGAGCCACGACGCCCCCGAAAAAAAGGTGGAGGCTCTGGGTCTGCCATGCTACCAACGCGTCGGTGTGCGCTGGGGGTTTCCCTTGTCTGGGTATTCCCCCTGCCCCCCCCGCGGGCCCGCGGGGGTTAGGACAATTAAGGACGTCAGCGTCACCCTATTAGGTTTATGGGGGTCCGTTCCAGTTCCCAGTAGAGGAGGGTCAGGAATCATGCCTGGGACCCCGAAAGGGGGCTTCTCTAGACAGTTAATTGGTTTAGGTGATTACCCTTTTCAGGAGACCGTCCCAAACCCAAGCGAATGGGTTACCCCTTCCCAAACCACCACCAATGGGAAAGGGTTCGGGCACTCTATGACGGTTTTTAGGATCCGGGTTGAAACTTGGGAGACGACCCCAAAGGGGGGTTTTGAACCCCACCAAGGGTCAGTAGTAAAAACCTAATGACGAGCCACGCACCCGAAAAAAAGGGGAGGCTCTCGGTCGTGCCATTTACCAGACGCGCCGGTCGTGCGCTGGGGGTTCTTCCCTTGCTCGGTATTCCCCCTGCCCACCCGCGGGCATCGCGGGTTTTGAAATTAAGGACAGTCGGTCCCCCCTATTAGGCTTACTGGGGGTCCTTTTCCAGTATCCAGTAGAGGGGGGACCGGGATACACTCGCCTGGGAGCCCACGAAAGGGGCTTCTCTGGCAGTCAAATTGGTTTAGGTGTTTATTTTTTTCGGAGCCCGTACCAACCAAGCGAAGGGTTACCCCTTTGCCAAACCACCCCCAAATGGGAAAGGGTTTGGGCCACCTAGCCTGGTTTTAGGACCCGGGTTAAATTTGGGAGACGACCCCAAGGGGGTTTAAACCCCCCAGTCCAAAGGGGTCAGCTAGTAAGAGCCAAAAATGATGAGCCACGACGACCGAAAAAGGTGGAGGCTCCGGTCGTGCCATGCTACCAGACGCGCTCGGTCGTGCGCTGGGGGGTTTTTCCCTTGTCTCGGTATTTCCCGGCCCACCCCCGGGCACTGCGGGCTTGGACAATTTAAGGACAGTCAGCGTCATCCCCATTAGGCTTACTGGGGGGTTGTTCCAGTACCCCAGGTAGAGGGGGGGACTCGGGAAATTTACTCGCCTGGGCCCCACGAAAGGGGGTTCTCTAGGACAGTCTAATTGGTTTGGGTGATTATCCTTTTAGGAGACCGTCCCAAACCCAACGAAGGGGGTTATCCCTTGCAAAACCCCCACCAATGGGAAAGGGTTTCGGGCACCTATGCCCGGGTTTTAGGATCCGGGTTGAAAAACTTGGAGACGATCCAAGGGGGGTTTGAACCCCAGTCCACAGGGTCAGCTGTTATGAGCCTAAACTGACTGAGCCACGACGACCCGCAAAAGGGGGGAGGCTCTGGGTCGTCCCATGCTACAGACGCGCTCGGTCGGGCGGGGGGGTTTTTCCCCTTGCTCGGTATTCCCCTGCCCACCCGGGGGCACTCGCGTGCTTGGGGAAAATTTAAAGGAAGCAGCGATCCCCTATGGGGCTTACTAGGGGGTCCGTTCCAGTACTCCGGTAGGGGAGGGACTCAGGATATCACTCCCCTGGGACCCCACGCGGGGGTTCTCTAGGACAGTCAATTGGGTTTTAGGTGATTATCCTTTTCAGGAACCGTACCAACAAGAAAAGGGGTTTACCCCTTGCCAAACCACCCCAAGGGGTAAGGTCGGGCCACTTTTATGACCTGGTTTTAGGACCCGGGTTTGAAATTTGGGAGCACCCCAAGGGGGTTTGAACCCCAGTCCCGGGTCAGCTAGTAAACCCTAAACGACGACCACGACGACCCGAAAAAGGGGGGAGGCTCTCGGTCGTGCCATCTACCAGACGCCTCGGTCGTGCGCTGGGGGGTTCTTCCCTTGTCTGGTACTTCCCTGCCCCCCCCGGGGGACTCGCGGGGTTAGGAAAATTTAAGGGACATCAGCGTCATCCCCTTTTAGGCTTATAGGGGTCCGTTCCAGTACTCCAGGTGAGGAGGGACTCAGGATATCACTCGCCGGGACCCCACGCAAGGGGCTTTCTAGGACAGTCTAATTGGTTTAGGTTTTTCCTTTCAAGCCCGTCCCAACCCAAAGCGAAGGGGTTACCCCTTCCCAAAAACCACCACCAATGGGAAATTGGGCCACTCTTGACCGGGTTTTTAGGATGGGGTTAAAATTTGGGGACCCCCAAGGGGGGTTTGAACCCCGTCCACAGGGTCCTAGAAGAGCCTAAACTACTGAGCCACGAGCCCCGACAAAAGGTGGGGGGGCTCTGGGTCGTGCCTGCCCCGACGCGCTGGGTCGGCGCTGGGGGGTTTTTCCCCTTGTCTCGGTACTTCCCCTGCCCCCCCCGCGGGCACCGCGTGGCTTGGGAAAATTAAGGACAGTCAGCGTCTCCCTTTTTAGGCTTACTAGGGGGTCCTTCCATCTCCAGGTAGAGGGGGGACTCAGGATACACCCCCTGGGACCCACGCAAGGGGCTTCTCTAGGACAGCAAATTGGTTTGGGTGTTTTATCCTTTCAGGGGACCGTCCCAACCAAGCGAAGGGGTTCCCCCTTTGCCAACACCACCAATGGGTAAGGTTGGGCCACTTATGACCGGTTTTTTAGGATCCGGGTTAAAATTTGGGGGGGGACGACCCCAAAGGGGGGTTTGAACCCTCCACAGGGTCAGTAGTAAAGCCAAACTGACGAGCCACGACGACCCGACAAAAGGGGGAGGTCTCGGTCGTGCCATGCTCCCAGACCGCCGGTCGTGCGCTGGGGGGTTTTTCCCTTGTCTGGGGTATTCCCCTGCCCACCCCCGCGGGCATCGCGGGCTTGGGACAATAAGGACAGTCAGCGTCACCCCTATTAGGTTTTATGGGGGGTCCTTTCCCAGTACCCCGGGTAGAGGGGGGACTAGGATACACTCCCTGGGACCCACGAAAAGGGTTCTTAGGACAGTCAAATTGGGTTTGGTGTTTATCCTTTTCAGGAAAAACCGTACCAACCAAGCAAAGGGGTTTATCCCTTCCAAACCACCAAAAGGGGGTAAGGTTGGGGCCCCATCTATCCTGGTTTTTAGGCCCGGGTTGAAACTTGGGAGACGATCCAAGGGGGTTTGAACCCAGTCCCAGGGCGCTAGTAAACCCCTAAAGACGAGCCACGACGACCCGAAAAAAGGGGGGCCTCGGTCGTGCCATGTACCAGACGCGCTCGGTCGTGCGTGGGGGTTCCCCCCCCTTGTCCGGTACTTCCCTGCCCACCCCGCGGGCACTCGGTCTTAGGACAATTAAGGACAGCCCAGCGTATCCCCTATTAGGCTTACTGGGGGGTCCTTTCCCAGTACTCCGGTTTAGAGGGGGGACTCAGGATATCACTCGCCTGGGACCCCACGCAAGGGTTTCTCTAGGACAGCTAATTGGTTTAGGTGATTTCCTTTTCAGGAGACCTACCAACCAAGCGAAGGGTTATCCCTTCCCAAACCACCCCCAAAAGGGAAGGTTCGGGCCCCTCTATGACCTGGTTTTGGGATCCGGGTTGAAACTTGGGAGACGACCCCAAAGGGGGGTTTAAAACCCCATCCACAGGGTAGTAGAAAGAGCCTAAACGACTGAGCCACGACGACCCGACAAAAGGTGGGAGGCTCTGGGTCGTGCCATGCTACCAGACGCCCCGGTCGTGCGCTGGGGGGTTTTCCCTTGTCTCGGTATTCCCCTGCCCACCCCGGGGGGCACTCGCTTTCTTGGGGAAAATTTAAGGACAGTCGCGTCACCCCCTTTTAGCTTACTAGGGGGCCTTTCAGTACTCCAGGTAGAGGAGGGACTCAGGATATCACTCCCGGGGACCCCACGCAAGGGGGCTTTCTAGGACATCAAATTGGTTTGGTGATTATCCTTTTCGGGAGACCGTCCCAAACCAACGAAGGGGTTTCCTTTTCCAAACCCCCACCAATGGGAAGGTTTGGGCCACTCTATGACCGGGTTTTTAGGATCCGGGTTGAAATTTGGGAGACGCCCCAAAGGGGGTTTAAACCCCCAGCCCACAGGGTCAGTATAAGAGCCAAAATACGAGCCAGGGACGCCCCGACAAAAGGTGGGAGGCTCCGGTCGTCCATGCTACCAACCGCCGGTCGTGCGCTGGGGGGTTTTTCCCCTTTGTTCGGTATTTCCCCCTGCCCCCCCCGGGGGCCCCCGCGGGCTTGGAAAATTTAGGACGTCAGCGTCATCCCTTTTAGGCTTACTAGGGGGTCCTTTCCAGTACTCCGGTAGAGGAGGGACTCAGGATATCACTCGCCGGGACCCCCGCAAGGGGGTTTCTCTAGGACAGTCAAATTTGGTTTAGGTGATTACCCTTTTTCGGGAGCCCGTACCAACCAAGCGAAGGGGTTACCCTTCCCCAAACCACCACCAAGGGAAAAGGTTTTCGGGCCCTCTATGACCGGTTTTTGGATCCGGGTTTGAAACTTGGGGACGACCCAAAGGGGGTTTGAACCCAGTCCAAGGGTAGCTAGAAAGAGCCAAAATTTTGACGGGCCCACACGACCCGCAAAAGGGGGAGGCTCTCGGTCGTGCCCTTTGTCCCAGATGCGCTCGGTCGTGCCGGGGGGGTTCTTCCCTTGTCTCGGTACCCCCCCTGCCCACCCCGCGGGCACCGCGGGGCTTGGAAAATTTAAGGACATCGCGTCATCCCCTATTGGGTTTTACTAGGGGGTCCGTTCCAGTACTGGGTAGGGGAGGGACTCAGGTATCACTGCCTGGGAGCCCACGAAAGGGGGCTTCTCTAGGACAGTCTTTGGTTTAGGTGATTATCCTTTTAGGAGACCGTCCCAAAACCAAGCGAAGGGTTATCCCTTGCCAAACCACCACCAAGGGGAAGGGTTTGGGCCACTCTATCCCGGGTTTTAGGCCCGGGGTTTGAAACTTGGGAGCCCAAACCCCCAAGGGGGTTTGAACCCCAGTCCACGGGGTCGTAGTAAGGCCTAAACGACTGGCCAGGGGACGACCCGACAAAAGGTGGGAGGCTCTCGGTCGTGCCATGTACCAGACGCGCCGGTCGTGCCTGGGGGGTTTTTTCCCCTTTGTCTCGGTATTCCCCTGCCCACCCCGGGGGCACTCGCGGGCTTAGGAAAATTTAAAGGACAGTAGCGTCTCCCTATTGGGCTTACTAGGGGTCCGTTCCAGTACCCGGGTAGGGAGGGACTAGGAATCACCCCCGGGGGGGCCCCACGAAAGGGGTTCTTAGGACAGTCTAATTGGTTAGGGATTATCCTTTTCAGGAGACCGACCAACCAAGCGAATGGGACCCTTCCCAAACCCCCCCAAGGGGTAAGGTTCGGCCCATCTATGCCCTGGTTTTAGGATCCGGGTTGAAATTTGGGGAGACGACCCCAAGGGGGGTTTTAAACCCCCGTCACGGGGTCAGCTAGAAGAGCCTAAATGACTGACCACGACGACCCGACAAAAGGGGGGAGGTCTGGTCGTGCCATGCTCCCAACGCGCTCGGTCTGCGGGGGGGGGTTTTTCCCCTTGTTCGGTATTTCCCCCGCCCACCCGCGGCACTGCGTGGCTTAGGACAATTAAGGCAGTCAGCGTCCCCCTATTAGGCTTATGGGGGGTCCGTTCCAGTCCCCCCCAGGAGAGGAGGGACCAGGATATCACCGCCTGGGAGCCCAGCAAGGGGCTTTCTAGGACAGTTTTTGGTTTGGGATTATCCTTTTCGGGAACCCGTACCAACCAAGCGAAGGGGTTTCCCTTCCAAACCACCACCAAGGGAAAAGGTTGGGCCATCTATGACCTGGTTTTAGGATCCGGGTTTTAAACTTGGGAGACGATCCCAAGGGGTTTGAACCCCATCCACAGGGTCAGCTAGTAGACCCCAAAATGACTGAGCCCAAACCCCCCGACAAAAGGTGGGAGGCTCTCGGGGCCATGCTACCAGACGCGCTCGGTCGTGCGCTGGGGGGTTTTTCCCTGTCTGGTAATTCCCCCTGCCCCCCCCGGGGCACTGCGGGGCTTAGGACAAAAAAGGACAGCCCAGCGTCTCCCCTATTAGGCTTACTGGGGGGGTCCGTTCCAGTACTCCAGGTAGAGGGGGGCTGGGATATCACTCCCCCTGGGCCCCACGAAGGGGTTTCTTAGGACGTCTAATTGGTTTAGGTGATTACCCTTTTCAAGACCGTACCAAACCCAAAGCGAATGGGTTATCCCTTGCCAAAACCCAACACCAAGGGGAAAGGTTGGGCCACTCTATGCCCCGGGTTTTTAGGATCCGGGTTGAAATTGGGAGACGACCCCAAGGGGGGTTTTGAACCCCAGTCCACAGGGTCAGTAGTAAGAGCCAAAATGATGACCCAACGACCCGAAAAAAGGGGGGAGGCCTCGGTCGGCCCATGCTACCAAGCGCCGGTCGTGCGCTGGGGGGTTCTTCCCTTGTCTCGGACTTCCCCTCCCCCCCCGCGGGCACTCGCGTGGTTGGACAATAAGGCAGCAGCGTCATCCCCTATTAGGCTTACTGGGGGGGTCCTTTCCCAGACTCAGGTAGGGGGAGGGACTCGGATATCACTCCCTGGGACCCCCAGAAAGGGCTTCTTAGGACATCAAATGGTTTGGGTGATTATCCTTTTCAGGAGACCGTCCCAACCAAGGAAAGGGGTTATCCCTTCCCAAAACCACCCCAAAGGGGAAAGGTTGGGAACTCTATGACCGGGTTTTTAGGTCCGGGTTTAAATTGGGAGCGATCCAAGGGGGTTTGAACCCCTCCACAGGGTCAGTAGTAAACCTAAACGACGACCCACGACGACCCGACAAAAGGTGGGAGGCTCTGGGTCGTGCCATGCTACCAGACGCGCTGGTCGTGCGCTGGGGGGTTTTTCCCCTTTGTCCGGTCTTCCCTGCCCCCCCGGGGGCATCGCGTGGTTAGGAAAATTTAAGGACAGTCAAGGTTCCCCTATTAGGCTTACTAGGGGGTCCTTTCCAGACTCCAGGTAGAGGGGGACTCAGGATATCATCGCCGGGAGCCAGCAAGGGGTTCTTGGACAGTCAAATTGGTTTGGGTGTTACCCTTTTTCGGGAACCCGTACCAACCAAGCGAAGGGTATCCCTTCCCCCAAACCCCCCCCAAGGGAAAGGTTTCGGGCCACTCTAGCCCGGGTTTTTGGATGGGGTTTTTGAAATTGGGAGCGATCCCAAGGGGTTTAAACCCCCAGTCCCAGGGTCAGTATAAAGCCTAACTGAGGCCCCGAGACCCGACAAAAGGGGGGAGGCTTCGGTCGGGCCCAGCTACCAGACGCGTCGGTCGTGCCGGGGGGGTTTCCCTTGTCTGGATTTCCCCTGCCCACCCCGGGGGGCACCGCGTGCTTAGGACAATTAAGGACAGCAGCGTCATCCCCTATTAGGCTTACTAGGGGGTCCTTTTTCCAGTATCCAGGAGAGGAGGGACTCAGGATATCATCGCCGGGGGACCACGCAAGGGGCTTCTCAGGACAGTCTAATTGGTTTAGGGATTATCCTTTCAGGAGACCGTACCAACCAAGCGAAGGTTTTATCCTTGCCAAACCCCCACCAATGGGTAAGGTTGGGCAACTTAGGACCGGTTTTAGGACCGGGTTGAAATTTGGGGAGACGACCCAAGGGGGTTTAAACCCCCAGTCCACGGGGCACTAGTAAGAGCCTAAATGATGAGCACGCGACCGACAAAAGGTGGGGGGCTCTGGGCGTGCCATCTACCAGCCCGCGCCGGTCGTGCGGGGGGGGTTCTTCCTGTCTCGGACTTCCCCTCCCACCCGCGGGCACTCGCGTGGCTTGGGACAATTAAGGACAGTCAGCGTCATCCCCTTAGGCTTACTGGGGGTCCGTTCCAGTACTCCAGGTAGAGGAGGGGATCAGGATACACTCCCCGGAGCCCCGAAAGGGGGCTTTCTAGGCATTTAAATTGGTTTAGGTGATTACCCTTTTCAGGAGACCGTACAACCCAAAGGAAGGGGTTTATCCCTTGCCAAACCACCCACCAATGGGTAAGGGTTGGCCATCTATGCCCTGGTTTTAGGACCCGGGGTTAAAAATTTGGGGAGACACCCAGGGGTTTGAACCCCGTCCACAGGGTCACATAAGAGCCAAAAATGACCGAGCCCGACGCCCCGAAAAAAGGTGGGGGCTCTGGGTCGGCCTGCTCCCAGACCGCTGGGCGTGCGCTGGGGGTTCTTCCCTTTTTCGGTATTCCCCTGCCCCCCCCGCGGGCACTCGCGTGCTTAGGACTTTAAGGACAGCAGCTCATCCCTATTAGGTTACTAGGGGGCCCGTTCCAGTATCCGGGTAGAGGAGGATCAGGATATCATCGCTGGGAGCCCACGCAAGGGGCTTCTTGGGCAGTCCAAATTTGGGTTTAGGGATTATCCTTTTCAGGAGCCCTTTTAGGTTGGGTTAGGTAGGTTGGGTTAGGTTAGGTTGGGTTTGGGTTTGGGTTTTGGTTAGATTAGGTTAGGTTAGGTTGGGTTTTGGTTAGGTAGTTTGGGTTTTTGGTTTTAGGTTAGGTTAGGTTAGGTTAGGTTAGGTTAGGTTGGGTTTTTAGGTTGGGGTTTGGGTTGGGTTTAGGTTAGGTTAGGTTGGGGTTAGGTTGGGTTTAGGTTAGGTTGGGTTAGGTTGGGGTTAGGTTGCTGGGTTGCCCTGTCACAATGCTGTTCCACCTGGGTCGCTACCCCTTTCCCCCCAAAAGGGGGATTTGGGTTTTTTTCCTTTTTACAGAGGGGCCCGGAGTTCTATGACGGGGGGGGGGGTGGGGTTGTTGTTTTTCCTTTTCTAGAAAAACCCTCTTCCCTTGTCTTCCTAATGTAAACCCTGGGGGAAAGGAAACCAAAAGGGGAAAAAAATAAAAAAAGGGAAAGGAAACCTTTTTAAGGTGTGGGTTTCCTAAATTTTTGGGCCCATAAGAATAAAAAAATATTTTAATTATATTATTGCCTGTAGTACTAAAACAAGAAAGGTAGACTAGACCTATAGATATTGCCCATATGTATAGAGTACACCTCGCTACCTAAAAACACCTGCAAAATTTTCCCTCTCACTGTCATAGTACTTTCAACACCCAATTTCTCAACTCCCTCGCACATAAAAACATGCAGACAAAAGGGTACAAAATAAATAACATGTTTCATCATAAAAAATATATCTCCAAAAACAGCCAGAAAAAAAAAACCCTTTTCCAAGAAACCCGAAAAAAATAATACACAGAACTAGCCCATACCCCTATGCCTGTAAAAAAAACACATATACCCATCACCCTACACACATGTATCTAGCATCCCCATACGTACCATATATAAAAACATATCTACCCCCATTAGAAAAAAAAAAAAGAACATACACATAAACAGAAACACCTACATATACATATACATACCTAAAAAACCGGTTTAAAAAAACAAAAACATCATATAATCCATAGTCTCAACACGTATACATACAAAAACATATGATACACAACATATACCTGCTACATAAAAAAAAATAAAACATACATATATATCTCTACACCCACACACTTTACATCATAAACAAATAAAACAGCACACACCCCTACCACATATAAAAAATGTACCCACATACAATGGTATAAAAAAAAATATACACCCATACATGTAGCATTTTTAAAACCCACAACACATATACATTACATACACATACAACCGACTATACATATAAAATATACACAAAAACAACAAATACATAAATAACAAAATATAACATATTAAACACATACATTTCCAATTTCATAACAGCATTAATATCACACACACCCATTACACATACACACACATACACACGCATATAATATACTCCAACATATATACCACCTAACCTCACATATAACATCATAAAATGTAAAAAGCATAACCCACAACATGCATATACCACACACCTACACATAACTTTTAAAATCCATTCATTTTAACCCACTTGTAAAAAAAAAACCCCAAAACCATACTGTAAAAAAACACAAAAGCATGTATACCCCATAATTCGGGCGAAAAAATACATACTACAACATTACAAACACATACATACATCATATACAAACATACATATACACACTACATCAAAACAACATACACACACAATACATACACATACACTACAAAAAACCCTACACAGGGATATATCAAGGAAAAAGGGGAAAAAAAACCCCCATACAAAACCCTCTAAACCCCTATAACCCCTCACAAATACAAACAAAACACATACATTTACGCGTACCATTACACACATACCAACATATAACAAACTATATATACACATATACATACATATCAATATACATCAATACACAATATACATATACAATACAACAATCACCACAGCATACATAACAATATATCAAAAAACACTCATACAATACATACAAAAATTACAACCCTTATTAATACATACTACATATACAACCTACTTACATATACATATATCAAACACCCCCCCCACTTTCCCCCACATATGTAAACCACATAACCACTAACTATACACACTTCTGAAAAACCCACAAAAATACCAAAAAAAATAAAAACACTCTGCCCCCAATACTCTACCAACCTTAATACATACCCTTTTACCAAATTTCCAACCAAAAATAAATACCTCCTATACACAAAAAAAACACAATAATATAAACCCACACATATAATAACAACAAAATATATCATATAATACACACAACGTGCACACATATACATATATACACATATATGCCATATACTATACACTAAATATATACAACATATCAATACATCATAACCTACATACATACAACTACACATCACATACAACCCTCTTTTATCTATACCATACATAACGATATACCCCGTACTAAATACACATATAAACATATAAAAACACCTCCACTAAAAAAATATACGTACACAACATACATATATAGAGCACCTAAACACACCTACAACATACATACCTACATGCCCTTACAGTATACACATCAACTTTAATACATACGCACACACATAAAACACATACAATACCCCCTATACATATACTACAAATCATACAACTACATATATATACAACACACTACATATACCCACATAAATAAAGCATACATACAAAAAACATATACATAATACACCCCCATCATAAAAAAACGAAAAAAAAAATACATATATTTAAAAAAAACCACACCCCAAAAACAACATATACATATATATATAATAAAATATACATACTAACTATAATACATATAATGTACACACAAAAACACATATACCATAACCATATCATTACATACAAAACATATATACTACAAACTACAAAACCCTACAAACACATATACATCATACACACATATAATATACTACAAAAAAAAAATAAACTACACAACATCATATACAAAACACCACACTCACATATAACCCCTATACATAATATACATAATTTCATAATTATATTTTATAATATATACTACAATACACATACACACACAAACATCATGTACATACACCATAATATATATCATAACAATACTCAATTTCATACAAAAACTATAACATACAAAAACCCAAAAACATACATACACATATACTACAATACACGCATACATACAAACCCATACATACCCTTTTACACACTAATATGTATACCCCATATTCACAAAAACATACACAACTATATACCCCCAAAACCTGTAAAAAAAAAGCCTTTTATTCTTTCCCCTATGGGGGGGGGGGGGGGGAAAAGGAAAAAAGGAAAGGTAGCGGAGGACGGCAAGGGTGGGACGCTGTGCGCAGCGTTCCTTGTTCCCTTTTTGCCCGCGGTAGTTCCGTCCCCCCTTTCCACCCGTGGGTATGGGGGAACGGTAGATGTTCTTACAAAGGGTTGCTTTAAAAGTATTTTATTGTATGGGTATTTTACAGCATTATCATTTTCATAATCTTTCAAAAAATATAAAACCCTGTCAGAAAACTTTTCCGTAGTAACAAAAGAAACCCAAGGTACATTATTGTTAAAAAAAAATGGTAAGGTTTTAAAATATGGGTATCTTCCTCTATTTCTGTATTGGGGCTTCCCAATTTTTATGCCCAAGAAACCGTCTGTATTTTTTAAGTGCAAATACAAATACGGTGTCGGCATCTTTATTTTTTATTTTATAAGAATACCACATTCGTTATTTTGTTTCTGTAAAGTGGTTTTAAAAACATCCCTTTTCTTAAATGCTTCACAACCGCTTTTTGTATTAAAACGATGTTTTTTTTTTAAAAAACACCCCAAACAAATACAAATACGGGATTGGGCTTTTTTAATTATTATATAAGATGCCATCACTCGTTATTTTTTCTTTTTTAACGTGATTGGTTTAAAAATCCTTTTCTTAAGTAAATTTACACACCGACATTTTTGTATTAAAACCCTTGGTTTACCAAAAAGGGTTTTCACCATCCCGGAGACTTGCTTTTTACGGGGTTGTGTGGAGAGAGAGGGGGGGGAAAAGGGGGAGGTGGAGTTGCAATGACCATCCCTCGTTCCCCTTTCCTGTTGATTTGGTTCCCTGCCTCTGGGGGGCCTCAGGGTTTATTTTGGTGGGATAAAAAATTCGGCAGGTTTTCCTTCCCTTTCATTGTGCAAGGTTTCTCCCTGAGCAAGGGGGGGGGGAACTCTGCTCTTTAATTTCTCCCGCAATGTCTTATCCTTTTTCCCGGCTACATGGGGGGGGGTCCGCTAAGGGTGTCTTCCCCTGGGGTGTCTTAGCCCTTTTTTGGCCATTTCCCCGAGCGTTTAAAGGATTTCGGAGCGGGCCCGCAATTTTGGGGAAAAAAAGCATAGGGAAAATTATCTGTTTTTAAAATCCTTATCTTTAAAGTCCAGGAGCGTATCTCTTGGTATATTTTTTAGTCCTCCTTTTCTGTATGAGGATCTTCATTTTACCCTCTCGCTTTGAAAAACCCCAAACCCTTCCCTTTAGGGCCCCCCAGGGGTTCGGGCCTTCCATTTCTTAACCGATTCCTTTTGAGAACGGGGGGCTTTTTCTTTGGTTGGGGTGGTGACTCGATGAAAATGTAAATTATGAGTGTTCGAAGGATGGTAACTGTAGTCTGGAGGAAGCCTTCTTTTTTTACATATACCCGGGTATCTAAAAAGGTAGTTTTTTTTTGTCAAATTCCCCCGTAAAATTTTAGATCGGGGGAAAAGGGGAGTTCTCGTAGTATTCTTGAAAGGTTTCCCCTGTACCCGAAACATCCGAAAATGTCTCAATGTATCTATAAAACAAAAAATGGTTGTTTTTCCATTTTCTTTTTTTTTGTTCGATATGACTGGACAAAAATTTCCGCCACTGCTACCACACCGAGGCTCCCATTGCTGTACCCTTCATTTTTTGTTTTACATTATCAACCCAAGGAGGTTTCCCGAAAGGATATGTTCAATCCTTTTTGGGTTAGGTATGGGGGGGGGGATTTTTATTATACAATTCTTTAATTTCCTTGTACTATCCCAAATTTTTCTCATAATTTTTGTACACCAAACGCTTTTCTGGGAATTGAAGGATAAAGCGACACTATGTCAAAAGAAAAAAGATAAAATTCTCCTTCGAGTCTGGGGGCCTCTCTCAGCTTCCTCAGGAAATGCGTTGTATCCTGCAACCTTTCTGGAAGTAAATCAAGCAGGGGTGAGAGGAAGGTGGTTAGCAGCCTATCAACTGGTCTCGTGGGGGCACAGCAGCCACTGAGTACTGGCCTACCTGGCCATATTCCCGTTTCTTCATCTCGTTTTTTGTGGGTTTTGGGAAGAATGTACCAATGGGGGATGCTTGCTTTGTGGGCTAATAAAGCGTCCCTTTGTGCTGCTGAGAAACTGGACTTTTTTCCGGTTGGGGAGTCTAGGCAGTAGAATCTGCTTACTAAAATCTTACCTTCTGCTTGAACTCTCTGCAGCTCCTCCTGTGGATTAGGTAAAGGTTTATAAGTATTTTCATCTCTTAGGTGTGCCTGTCCCATGGCTCTATAGTTTTCTGTTTTTAAGACTACCAAGGCACCGTCTTTGTCTGCCTTTTTAATTACAATGTTGGGGTTTGTTTTTAGTTCCTCTAAGGCTAGTATTTCTTTTTTTGTTAGGTTTGGTCTCACTTTCCTTTTGCTGGCTTCAATTATCAAAGCTTCTTCTTCTCTTATTTTGTCCTTCAACCCTGGCATTTTCTTAGGGGGGCATTTATTTAGTTTTAATCTCGGGAGTTGGGGGGGTAAACTTATCCTAGATTTCTTCCATAAGGGGGTTGTGCCTGGGGTGAGGGATGCAGTAAACCTAGAATTAATTTCATCTCCTAAGGTTTCAAGTGAAGAAACCAGATTTATGGTGAGGGGGCGAGAGGAGGGGGGTCCTAGAACAAATGATCTGCCTTTACTAAGGACTGATTTTTGTGGGTAGGTGAGGGGAACTTCTGAAACTACCAGTTCCATCCCTGCTTCCCATTTCTTTCTCCTTGCCACTGCCTGCCTTCTCTTTCTCCTAGGTCCCATGGGGTGCTTCCTCTTTTTATTGCCTGATCCCTCCCTCTGTATTGAGCAAAACCCCAATGATTCCTCCAAAGAGGGGTTTCTTGTCCTGTCCTGTCCCTGTTTGTCTCTATCCTGTGGGTCCTCTGAGGACCTACACTTCCTCTGTGTGTCTCTCTGAACCCATGCATCCTTCTGTGTGTTTCTCTGAACCCTAACAACCCTCTGTGGGTCTCTATGTTCTCGTTCTCCCTCCTGTGGTACCCTCTTTTCCATGTCTGTCTCCCCTTCTGTCCTCCTGTGCCAGGGGTGGGTGTATGGGGGTAGAAGGGGAAGAGGAGGGGGGCGGGGATTTGGGGGTGGGAGGAGAGGGCGAGGGGCGGGGGGAGGGGGACGTGTTGTGCGAGGGGGTGGGGGGCGTGAAAACCGAGGGGGTGGGGGGTATGAAGGGTGAGGGGGGTGTGAGGGGCGAGGGGGGTGTGAGGGGCGAGGGGGGTGTGAGGGGCGAGGGGGGAGAGGGTGGGGGGGTGGCTGAAAAACCGTATCTCGTAATCTTATATCTCCATTTCTCTGATTTTTGTTTTTCTTTTTCTTAGCCTTATTTATTTTCTTGCCTTTTTCCCCCCTTGTATGTTCCCTGAAAACCTGCCACGTGTGTGGGTTACTTGGTCCCTCTTTATCTTCTCCTATCTGCTCTTTATCCATGTGGGGGGAGGGGGGGGTCAAATTATGTTTTTCAAGTAGCAGGGTCTCCATTCTGTGGACTAAATCAACCACTCTGTCTACAAGAGCATGGCATGCGCCAATTCTGTCCTCTTGAGCTGGGGTGGGGGCTGTGTCTCGGGAGGTATTCGAAAACAAAGGAAGGTCTACACTATTTGGTTCTTCCATCCTAGGTGGTTCGTTCTCATGGGGTGGGGGTGTTCTTTGTGCTAAATCTAAGGAAAGGGTGAGGTTAGGGGGTTCCTTTGAGGTGGGGTCTGTCCCTGGTAAAAAGACACAGGGGGTTTCCCCTGTTCTATATTCTCCTTCAGGGGGCTGTAACTGAAGCTCTACCTGGGGGGTACTGTTCTCATGGAGGGGGGAGGGGGGACTGTTCTCAAGGGGGGGGGGTGAAAGAAGAGCGAACTCTACCTGCTCTTGGGGACTATTTATTTTATGGGTTTCCCTTTGTTCCATGCATAAGGTTACTAGTTCCCTCTCTTCTTTAGTTAAGCTCGACTCTTCCCTTATGTAGCGCAAAAGGGGGGTTGCCCCATCCATTATGTAGAATAACTCATCTGGGGGGGTTCTTATCTTTAACTTATTCCCTCCTTTCTTATAAGCTTTACTACATATCTTTCTGTAGGTTTCTGGGTATTTATTCATTATTTCTATTTTTAGACTTACTATCTCGGCCCGCATTTGAATTGCTTCGGCCCTCAGATTTGCTGCAACAAGGCCTTGCCATTGTCTTGCAGCCTCTGACCAGATCATTTCACCTATCTCTACCAACCATCTGGGGGGGAGGGCATTCGTGAGGTTGGGAATATCTGTGACCTTTATTTTACAAACTCCTGTGGTATTATTCGCTTCACTGATGTCGCATAGTTTGAGATATTCCAAGCAATTAGCCTCCTTCCTGTACAAACTTGTCAAAATAAGACACTCTGTCAAGCCTGTCTCTCTGTCTAACGAAATCTGGGGATCCGAACTCAAAAACTCGTCCTCAAAAGGGTCTTCTGGGTGTCCTACTACTGACGTTCCTTCCGAAAGGAAAGGTGCCAAAGGGGAAACCTCAATTGCTTTGTTCCCTTTTGCCCATGCGTCTGGGTGGTTCCATCCCCCCGGTAAAGACTGAATTAGAAATCTTTTTCTATCTTCCAATAACTCTATTTCCCTCCTGCCTTTTGGCTCCCTTCTTCTTTTAGGGGTAGCTCCCATTCCTATCTCTATATTTCTAATAGGACCACTAATTCCTGGGAGTGCCTCTTCCCACTCTCTGCTAATCTCTTGCCTAATTTCTTTAACTTCCCCTCTCAACTGTGTCCTGGTTAACACCATTTTTAAAGGAAGGCTTCTACTTGTGAAAGATCTAAAACCCGTCTACTCGTATATGATCAAATAAACATCTACTTGTATATAATCAAATAAACGTCTACATATAAATGATCAAATAAGCACTATTTGTAAATGATCAAATATACATCTACATGAATACTCAGGTAAAGTTATATCCGGGTTTATTAACAGACACTCACAACCTTTATAAATATATGTATTTAACACTGGAGGATTATAATATTTATTCAAATATTAACTGTTATTTGAAAAAAAGGGGGGGGGGAAACAACTCTACAGGAAATTACAAAACTATGTTGTGTATGTGTACTATTAGCACAATCCTAAAGCCTCTCTAAAGGTTATTTATCGCAGCAAATATTGTGTTTTCCAGGTATATAGGGCAAAATTTATTTTTATTTTTAACTTTCTTGTTTAAACAACTTTTCAAAAAGGTAGGTTACACTCTGTATATCAACTGCAAACAGGAATAGAATTTCCAAGGTATTTAGCTTAAACAAATGCTATGTTGTACTTGTAAAATGTAAGAGCCTTTCAACCTCTGTTTATCTTGCAAAAATTTTTTTATAGTTCACAAAAATTTTTTTGAAAAGCCTCTTGAAAAACTCGTACTATTTGTATGGCTTTGTTTTCCAGAAAAATAACTACTTCTCAGGTATATCTATCTCTAACTTGTATGTTTGATATCAAATCTTTATACACTTAGTTATATATATATTTTTATGTATATATATCTATTTATTGTACAGATACACACTAACTAGATCACTTGCATTCGGTTTGTTCTTCTCATAAAATTGTGTGCCGCTGGGGGGTTGCTTTATGACGTGTATAAAGCCCAAAAAAAAGGAAGTACTCTCCTATGACAATTTCTAAATGCTTATCAAGAAATAACTAAACAAGAAAACATATTGTGCAGGGAGGAACCCGAACAAAGGGGAACACTATACTATATTCTGGTATATCTATCACTTATCTGTCTGTAGCTCCTGCATGCCTTTGCACAAAAAAAGTGTTTTCTTGTCGGGTATATAGGGAGCCGTTTCTGTGGCTATATCACTGTCCAGCTGAAATATATGCACAACTACACCGAACAAACACATGTATCACAAGTTCAAACAAGGAAAAAACAAACACACATGTCACTTAATACTACAGTAAACCCAAACACGAGCGCTTTCGGCCTACATGGCCTCTTCAGGTGTTGAACTGGGTGTTTACTGACTCTTTATTGAACAGGCGTACAATATATACCTATTCTATGAGTTAAGTACAAAGGACATGGAATGCTTCTCCTGTGTGGAACCATGTATCCCTGGTCCTCTGTGTGGTGGACTAGGGAAGGCTGCTCCTCGGCTGCCTCATGGTTAAAAAAGGGGGGGGGGGGGAAGAACTCCTTGATGACTAGGCATGGGCTTATTCCTCACTGAAAATATTGTCTTATGTATTTGTTTTATTTTCAACAATGTATATTTATAAACATAGAGGTCTCGTTTTCTGTGGGGTGAAGGCGAAAGGGAACCAGGGGAGACTGCAGGAGCCCTTCTCTTGGGGGCTACACTTGGTCAGGGAGGATAGGTTAGGTTGCTGATGCTTGCCCTGTCACAACTGCTGTTCCACTCTGGGTCGCTATCTCCTTCCCCATGAAAGGGAGTTGTGTTTTCCTTATTATCAGAGGGGGCCCGGAGTTCTATGACGGGGGGGGGGTTGTTGTTTTCCTTTCTAGAAGAACTCTTTCCTTGTCTTCCGTAATGT
>NW_023640590.1:0-11181 GCF_015228065.2 Penaeus monodon | reverse complement strand
TTATTTTTAATTATTTTATTTTATTATTATTTTTTAATTTTTAAAATTTTAAAAATAATAATTATTATTATTTTTATTTTTTTTTTTTTTATTTTTATTTTTATTTTATTATTATTATTATTATTATTATTTTTATTTTTATTATTATTTTTATTTTTTTTTTTATTAGTATTATTGCCAAAACAAAAATTTATAACGTAAAAATAACAATAATAATAATAATAATAAGTATAATAATAATTAATGTCTTTATAATATCGTTATTAATATTTTTATTGTCATATTATTATCATTAGTATCATTTTTAAGTAGTTAATGAAAAAAAATAATTATTATAAAGTATAATGAAAAACGATCGGTTTCAACGAAAATATAAAGATGGAAAGAGATAGATGAAAAAAAAAAAAAAGAGTTTAAGGTTTTTTTGTACTAATCCATCTTTTCCCAAAGTTATTTTCCCAAAAGGGGAAAAACCCCGAGATATTTTTTCAAAGGAATTTAGACATGAAAAAAGCAGGTTTATGATATCGGGGAAAGGGAGGAAAATCAAGGTCAAGTTTTTTTGACTGGCCGGATTAGGACAGGATTATTCACCAGGGAGCTTCGGGGAGTTTTCTGATCGTGGTATTTGTTTGCTGATTTTTGGGTTTTCATTGGGGTTTAATGTCATTTCTGCTTTGGGGAATTCAGGGGAAGTTTTTTTCTTAGGGATCATCGCATGCTATATTATATATTAATATATATATATATAATATATATTATATAAATATATTATATAATATATATACCCACGTATATATTATAGATAAATCGATAGATAGAAATAGAATAGATATTGAAATATAGTGTATAGGGGCCTATATATATATATTTAATAATTATAATATAATATATAAAATTATATATATATAAATATTATGGTGTGTGGGTTTGGTGTGTGTGTGTGTGTGTGTGTTTGTGTGTGTTGGTGTGTGTGTAGATGATATTTTAATATATATATATATATATATATATAATAGAAAAAGAGATATATGTTTGTATGTATGTATATATGTTTTTATATATATAATAAACACACACACACACACACACACACACACGCACCCACTCACACCAACACACACAACACACCACCACACACAACAAAACCCCACCACACACACACACACACCCACCACACCACAAAAACCAACATACCATTCAAAAAAAAAATATAAATATATTAATATATATATTATATATATATCACACTCCATACACTCACACCACACTCACTCACTCACACTACACAAACACACCTTTACACACAACACACACCACACACACGCCACGCACACGCACACGCACACACGCACGCACGACGCGCGCGCGCACGTGTGCCAAAATGGCACTTTGAAAAGGTGTTGATAAATAAATAAACAAAGCAGGGGGAAACCCCCAAATTTTCGCTTTTTACCAATTGAAACAATTGAAAAAACCGCATATAAAAAATATATAAAATACATGGGGACGTCCCATGTGGTTTCGGTGTAAATACAGAATGTAATAACGTCTATATACATTTTAAGGTTTTTACTAAATCTTTTATATTGCATCTCGCTGCCATATTAAATATTTAAAAAAATTTTTTTCAATTTTTAAAAACCCGATATTTCATAACTTTAAAAAACTGATCAGTTTCCATTATTTTAGCTTTTAAAATACCATAGTTCTTCCTAAGCTTTTCAAGTAGAAAAGTGGGCCCTTTAAAAGTAAAAAAAAAGGGAACAGGGAAACCCCAAACCAATAAATAAGGGAATCTTTCACCCCCCAAAACAAAATTTCTTTTCAACGTCTTAAAACATTCTGACTATCACACCCCACCTACACAAAACACACACCCCACACACCCCACCACACAAAAACACAAAAACCATATATAATATATTAATATATATATATATTATATAATATATATATATTATATATGTATTTTGTATATATGTGTTGTATATATATATATAATATATAATATAATATTATATATATATTATATATATATTTTGGGGCGCCGGCGGGGGCGGCAGGGTGGCTCCCCCCGGAGTGACCACCCGAGGTTTAACCTCGGGCGTGTTTTCCGGGGTGGGCGTGGAAAAACCGGTCCTTGGGCAGGATGAGGGTTCCTCGCTACGGGGGGAATTGAAAAGCGACTGGGAGTTGAGGTGATGCCCTTTTCAGAGGTGAGAAGCCGGGTAGCGGCACGGTTCATTTGTGGGGGGGTACACCTACTAGGTCGGGCCGCACGAGGTACCACCTTCAGGGTGAGCCATAGCCATCTCCAGCGAATCAGCCCTCGGTATTTGAGGTGACAGGGTTTGATGAGGTTATGGACTGAGACTGAAGCATGTTTTGGCTTCTTGTTCTTTTTGTTTTAACCCCCTACCGATGTATGTAAATTGATGTGAAAGAAGCTTCATGCCAAACTTGCATCTGTGGCAACAATTGCCCCCGGTGAAAATTTTCGCATTGTTCTGGGCGCTTCAATGCGGTATCCGGCTGTGACTGATGGCTTGAGATGTCTTTTCAGCCCCCATGGCTCGGGAGTGATCCCAGCACGGGGGAATAGCTCCTTCTCCGGACTTTGCTAGGTCCCAGAAAAGAGCATTCTGGCTCCTGGTCCCAGCATCCAACCCCACATCGCTGGAAAGGTTAAAGGAGTGCCGAGTTCTGTGGCCCCGACCATAAAACTGGTTGTGGTTTCCCGAGGCCATTTCAAAATCCCCGTCCCCCCAGTGGCCACCCAAAGGTGTTTCACCTGGACGGACAAAAAGGAGGAGGAGTTGCCCGTGGGTTCGCCAGGGCATTTTTAAGATTCACAGGAATTTGACAACCGCGGCCCCAGTAGCTCGTGGGAGCTCTTCAAGCGCAAAAACACTCGAAGCAGCTCAGGGGGCCCTTTGGCGTACCCCCAAAGGGGCAAGGCAGAGTTCCTTTACCGGAGACATAGGGGGCCAAATGAAGTGTGTCACATGGATCGGCTGAATGGGAATTTTAAAAGTTTTGCTTCATTCTATTGTGTGAGGGCTCGGACACTGCTGAAAAGGGGACAAGGAAAGTTCATCGGAATTTTGCGAGGAGGTTGAAGGCCATTTCTTGGTAAATGACCTTGCCCTGCCTACCAACCCCTGGGGAAAACTGAACTCAAAAGCCCCCCCACGGGATGACTGCCCCGATCAGCGGTGGATGGATCCTCAGATCATGTTGGGGTTCTGAACACGGGGGGCTGAGTTTTTTGAGCATTTGTCCAGGTAGACCTCCAAAACAGTTAGTTGGATGAAAAAGATGTTCGTGCCTGTGCGGACCCCCCACGCGGGGAAAAACCTTCCTACCAAGGGAGGTTGGAGGGTTTTCCCAAAAGCAAAGGGATGGAAAAGTACAACATTTTTGAACCCATGCTGAACTGCTAAAGGCTGGGGGTGAACCTATGGCTCGGGCCCTGCATAAGTCCTGACTGCCATTGGCGTTGGCCCATTCCCCCTGACCTGGAGGGGCGGGTCATCCCTTTTGGAAAGGGAAAGGGGAGGTTGGGTTTGTAGGCAACTCCCCGTGGCATTACACTGTCAGCATACCAGGCAAGGTTCCCGCCCACACCTTCGACACGGATCCGCAACCCCCTACGAGGCATCAGAGACGGAGCAGCGGGTTTTTTACTCTGGCAAGTTCACAATGGGAAGTTACTACTTTCGAAATTTGAAACACCGTTGGGGTTTGGTCGGGGGTTTGCTTGAAACCTACATTGACCTCAAGAAGGCTTTTGATCGGTGCACCGTAAATCGCTATGGGAGACCTGGTCTCAGGGGAATTCCGACGCAGTTTTATTGGCCAATAGAAAGCCTTTATACTGGTACTAAAAAGTACTGAAAGTTTTGTGGGGGTCTGTAAAATTTCTTCCAAGTTAATTCGGGGGTGGGGAAAGGGGCGGTCCTTGCACCAACACTTTTCAACACCGTAGGGACGGATAATGGGAAGATGCTAGCCAAAGTCAGTGTGGAGCAACACTGGGAAATACGGGGGTCCGGGGACCTTGCTTAGCCGACGATGTGCTATCCTATTGAGTCCTTGGGGTCATGGTGGGGCTCTGTTTGCATTTTACCCATGAGGCGAAGCCCCTAGACCTAGGGGGACCAAGGCCAAGATTCAGGAATTTGGGGGAATTTAGGGGAACCCGTTCAGTGATCCATCTTGCGGCGGGGGTTTGTGTTACAGGATTTTTTACAACCTTGGTGGAGCCCAATATCTCTGGGTGCAGCCCAAGAAGTCAGTAGACGGTTTGGGTCGGGGCAACAGGAGCCATGAACCGATCGCAAGAGCGTTGGAGATTTTCGGTACCTTGCAGAAGAACCAAGCTGCGTGTCTTCAAGGCCTTTGGGATACTGCCATTTTTGCTCTATGGAAGTGAAACCGGGAGAAATCCAGTGTTTTGGGAGTTCCCCTTTTTGGCCTTTTTTAACAAGTCCCTTGGGGGTTTAGGGGGGTCAGTTGGCAGGACCACCGTAAAAAACCACGGTTACACCGTGAGACGGCAGGGCCCTTTTACTTGCATAACCCAGGACGCCAACTCAGGTATATGGGCACCCCGCTCGTTTTCCCTGGGGACGCCCCCTCCCCATCGGGTTTGTCTCTCTGGGAGCAATCCTGGGTGAAGAAGACCTGTGGCACGCCCCAGGAGGTCATGGTTGGGCCGCTCGACGAGACTGCGCGAGGAATTAGAGATGGCCGGGGGGGGGGCCTGGGAGACTCGCCCGGGGGATCTTCGGGGGGAAGCGAGGGGTGGATGCGGCCAGGGCCCCCCCCGTCGGCGTTGCCCCGAGATGATGATGATAATTAATATATATTAATTTATTTTAAAAATATATATATATTTTTATTATATATATATATTTTATATTTATATATTTGGGTTGGTGTGGGGGGGGGATGAAAAAATAGAAAGGGGTTTACACAAAGTGAAAAGGAAAAAACCCCACAAAAGAAGTGAAAATAAATCGTAATGTTTCGAACTCTTCACGATTTCCTGATCACACGAATAATTAGCCACTTCGGCAATTAGATAAAGAGCTGGAAGATTAAAAAATTTAAAAAACTATTTATTTCCTTCTTTTGAGATGTTTTTTTTCTTTATATAACATTTTTGTGTGTGGTGTGTGTGGTGTGTGTGTGTGTTTGTGTAGTATATATATATTTTTAAAATATTATATATATTAATTATAATATATAAAACATTTAAATATATATAATTATATTATATATATATAATATTATAATTATTTTAAAATTATATATAAATATATATATAAAATTTTATATAATATAATTATTTTTATATAAATGACGCCGGTTTAGTCCAGGGGTTTAAAACAGGGGTTTCGACCTTTGGGGCCCTTTTCAATTTCCCGTCTGGCTCCGATCGCCTTGAGCCGATCTCAGGGCAAGAAAAGACTATCGCCGGAGAATATCTAGGTTCTAGGAGAAAGCGGGGTGGACAAATGTTAGCGCGCCCAACCCGGTTGATTAGGAAAAGGGATCCAAACAGGCAAGGGGGGCACTGCCAAATAACTTTCCCATAGTGAATTGAGAGAGGTCTAGTCCCCGCAGTGAAATAAATGGCGGTTAAAATTATGTTTTTCTGTGTGCGCGCGCGGCGAGTGTGTGTGGTTTTGTGTGTGTAAAATATGTGTATAAAGTTAAAGTATGTAATATGTATATATTGTGGTGGGATATTTATATATTATTATATAATATATATATTATATATATATATTATATATTAATAATATATTAAAAACACCCCACAATAAATTTAAAATACATATTTTAAATTTTAAAACAATATTACAACACACACACCACACACTCGGCGCGCGCGCACACAGATATACATAAATTAAAAACCCCCCATTTTTTTCACTGCAGGACATAGACCCTTTTCAATTCACTATCGAGAAGTTATTTTGGGAGTGCCACCCTTGCCTGATTGGATGCCTTTTCCCAATCAACCGGGTTCGGCGCGCTAACATTTGGCCCCCCGGCGATTTCTCCTAAGAACCTACGTATGATTCTCAAGGCGATATGTCGTTTTTTTTTCCGTGAGACGGACTTTAAGGCACAGTCGGAGCACAGACGGGGGGAAAATTTAAAAATAGGGCCCCAAAGGGGAAACCCAGGTTTTAACCACTGGACTTCACGGCAGTCATTTTAATATAATAAATATATATTATAATATATATATATATATATATATATATATATTATATATTAATATATACAATAATATAATATAATAATATTAATAATATATATATATATATTAAAACACAAAACACACCACCACACCACACACACACACACACACAAAGTATAATAAAAAAAGAAAACATCTACAAAAAAGAAAGGAAAAAAAAATAGTTAATTTTTAACTTCACAGCTCTTCATTAATTAGCCGAAGTGGTAATTATTCGTGTGTCAGGGAAATCGTGAAGAGTTCGAAAAAATTACGATTTTTTTCCTTTTTATTTTGGCTTTTCCTTTTCATTTTGTGTACACGTACTATGTTTTTTATACACACACCCCCACACACACAACAATTTTATATATATATATATTTAAAATAATTTATAATATTATATATATATATATATATATATATATAATATTATTTATCCCTCATCGAGGAGCTAACGCCGACGGGGGGCGCATGGCCCCATCCACCCACGCTTTTCCAGCCACGAAGATCCCCCGAGGCGAGCCCAGGCAGGCCCCCGGGGCCCCTCTCTAATTCCCCGCGACAGGTCTCGTCGAGGCCCCAAGCCAGACCTCCGGGCGTGCCCACGGTTTTTTTTCACCCGGATTGTCTCGCGAGAGACAACCTGATGGGGGGGTCGTCCACAGGGGGACGAGCGAGGGGCCCATTATAGCCCGAGGGGCGGGTCCTGGGTTATGCAAAAAAAGGTCCCCTGCCAGTCTACGGTGTAACGTGGTTGGACAGGTGGGCCTGCCAAAATGTACCCCAAACGGCGAAGGGATTGTTTCAAAAGGCATCAAAGGGAGGGGGCTCCAAAGACACGGATTTCATCCAGGTTTTTACTTCCCTAGAGCCAAAAAAAGGCAGTATCAAGGCCCTTTAAGAACGCAGCTTTGGTTCTTTGCAGAGGTCCGAATCCCAAACGCTCTTGCGATCGAGTTCAGGCTCCCGTTGCCAGACCCAAACCGTTTTACTGACTTCTTGGTTTAAGCCCCCAGATATGGACTCGTACCAAGGTAGTAAAAAAATCTCGTAAATAAAAAGTCCTCGCCCAAGCATGGAGGGAAACTGAACGGGTTTCCCTAACATTCCCCCCAAATTCCTGAACTTGGCCTTTTGGTCCTTAGGTTAGGGGGTTGCCTATGGTAAATGCATCAAAGCCCCCACCCGTGACTCCAAGGACTCAGATAGGATAGCAACATGTCGGCTAAGCAAGGGTCTGAGACCTTGATATTCCTAGTGTTTTCCACATGACTTTGGGTAGCGCCTTTCCCCTTTTTCCCGCCCTACAGGTGTTGAAAAGTGTTGGTGCAAGGACCAGCCTTGCCTCACCCCCCGAATTAACTTGGAAGAAGTTTGACGACCCCCCCCAAAAAACTTTACATCTTTCGTACCAGTAAAAGGCTTGCTATTAGGGGCCCAAAATCTGCGCGGAATTCCCCGAGACTCAGGATCTCCCATAGCGATTTTACGGGCCCGAGGTCAAAAAACCCCTTTTTGAGGTCAATGTAGGTTGCAAGCAACCCCCGGGCCAAAAAATAAAAACGGGTTTCACAATACTCGAAGAGCGTAACTGTCTATTGTGAACTTGCCAGGAGGGAAATCCAGGGGCTCTCCGGTCTCTGATGCCCCAGTAGGTGGTTGCGGATCCGTTGTCAGAAAGGGTGTGGGCGGGAACCCCGTGGTTTGCTGAGCAGTGTAATGCCACGGAGTTGCTACAATCCCAACCCTCCCCTTTCCCTTTCCAGAGAGGGAGACCAGCCCCCCCAGAGGTCAGGGGGAATGGTACCCGATGCCAGATGGAGTCAGGACTGTACAGGGCCCGAGCCTAGGTTTACCCCCAGCCTTTGCAGTTTAGCTGGATACAAATAGGGCTGTGTTTTTCCCCCTCTTCAGCTTGGAAATCGCCATCCTAACCCCCCTTAGGGTAGGAGGTTTTTCGGATGGGGGGTCGGCACAGGCATGAGAATCTTTTGCATCCAACTAACTGTTGGAGGGCACCGGTACAACTGCTCAAAATGCTAGCCCAGTGTTCACGAACCCCAAATGATCTGAGAATCCATCCACCGCTGATCGGACTGCAGTCATCTGGAGGAGGGCTTAAGTTCATTTTTTTCCCGGGGTTTTGGGAGGCAGGGCGAAAAGGTTTATTTACCAAGAAATGGCCTTCAACCTCCTCAGCAAGATTCTGAGAACTGTTCCTTTTCCCTTCTCAGCAGTGTCCCAGCCCTACACCAATAGAATGAAGCAAGACTTGATTCCCTTCAGCCGATCCATGTGGACACATTCATGGCCTCTAAGTCCCGGAGATGGAAACTCGCCTTGCCCTTGGGTGTACGCCAATGGATCCGAGCTGCTTCGGTGTTTGCGCTTGAAGGCTCCCCCCAAGCTACGGGTCCCTAGGTTGTCAAATTTTGTGAACAGTTTTTTAAAGAAATGCCTGGCGAACCCACGGGCATACTCCCCCCCTTTAGTCTGTCAGGTGAAACACCTTTGGGTGGCCCCTGGGGGAGGGGGTTTTTTTTTTAAGGGACCTGAGGGAAGCCACAACCCGTCTATGGTCGGTGCCACAGAATCGGCACTCCGGTAAGCCAGTCCCGCGATGTGGGTTGGATGTGGGACCAGGAGAGAGATGCTCATTTTCTGGGACTAGCAAAAATCCGGAGAAGGGGGCTATTCCGCTGCTGGGGTCAGTCCCGAGCCATGGGGGGGGACAGACATCTATAGCCAGTCAGTCACAGCCGGATACCGCTTGAAGTCGCCCAGAAAATGGAAATCTCACCGGGGGGAATTGTCTGCCACAGATGCAAGTTTGGCATAGAACGCTTCTTTCACATAATTTTACATCGGTAGGGGTGTTAAAGCAATAAGAGACAAGAACCAAAGCATGCTTAGTCTCAGTTCCTAATACGCTCATAACCGGTTTTCACCTAACTACCAGGGTGATTTCGGTGGAAGGCTATGGACACCCCGAAGGGGGGGGACCATCGCTGCGGGCCGACCAGTAGTAGGGTACCCACCCCACGGGCCCTGCCGCTACCAGGTTTCTCACCTCTGAGAGGGCGTCCCTCCCAAATCCCAGTCGCTTCAATTCCCGCGATACAGAGGGGAAAAAACATCCCCGCCCCAAAAGGGCCGGATGTTTTCCCGCGCCTACCCGGAAAACACGCCTGAGGTTAAGCCCGGGTGGTCACTCCCGGGGGACGCCACCCCTGCCGCCCCCCGCGACGCAGCCCCAAAATATATAATAATATTATATATATATATATTATATATATATATTAATTATATAAATAAATATACAAAATACATATATATAAAATATATTATTTTTAAAAAATATAATATATATATATATATATAATATTTTATATGTGGTGTGTGTTTTTGTGGTGTGGTGTGTGTGTGTGTTTGTGTGTGGGGTGTGTTGATAGTAGAATGTTAAGACGTTGAAAAGAAAAATTTTTTTTGGGCGGGAAAGATTTCCTTTGTTTTATTTGGTTTGTGGCGTTGCCCTGTTCTTTTTTTTCACTTTTAAAGGCCCCGACTTTTATTTAAACGCTTTGGAAAAACATGGGATTTACAGCTAAAACTATATGGAAAATGATACAGTTTTGAAAGTTTTGAAATAAACGATTGTGTAAAATTTAAAAATTTTGTAAAAATTGGAAAATGGCAGCGAGATGCAATATGAAATTTAGTAAAGTGACCGTTAAAACTGTATGATAAGACGTTAAATTTTGTTTTTCACACGAACCCAAATGGGGGCGTTATTATTTTTTTATTTAATTATGCAGGTTCTTTCTAAGTTTTTTAAAATTGGTAGAAAAAACGAAAATTTGGGGTTCCGCGCTTTGTTTATTTTTTTTTCATACACCTTTTCAACTGATGCACATTTTGGGCCCCGTGCGCGCGCGCTTTGGGGCGTTGGGGTGGCGTGTGCGGTGGTTTGCGGGTTTTGTTGTGTGTGTGTGTGTGTTGTGGTGTTTGTGTGAGTGTGAGTGAAAAAGAGTTTGAGTGTGAGGGGAGGGGTGAGTGTGGATATATTTATATATATATATATAATATATATATTTTTTTTTAATGGAATTGTGGTTTTTTGTGTGGTGTGTGTGTGTGTGTGTTGGGGGTGTGGTGTGTGTGTGTGTGTGGGGTGTGTTGTTGTGGTGTGTGTGTGGTGTGTGTAAATATATATAATAAAATATACATACATACATAACATTTTAATATATATATATATATAATATATAATATATATACTACATAACACCCACCACACACACACACACAACACACACACACAAACACACCACACACACACACGCATATATATATATATATATTATATTATATAAAATTATAATATTATATTTATATAATTTTTAGGGCCCTTACACATATATTTTAATAAAACTAATTATATTATCTATCGATTTTCTTAATATATAAGTGGGGTATATAATATATATATATATATTATATATATATATATAATATAATATATATATATAAAAATATATGATGCGATGTCCCTAAAAATAAAATTCCGCTGAATTCCAATGCGAGAGAATGACATTTAAACCCTAACTGAAAAAAAGCAACAATAACAGCAGAACAAATACCACGATCGAAAGCGTCCCAAGCTCCTCTGGTGATAATCCTTCCCGAAGCGGCCAGTCAAGGGAAAACTTGACCTTGATTCCCCCTGTGACCGATATCATAACTGCTTATTCATGTCTAAAAATTTATTTGAAAAATACTCGGTTTTCCCTTTGGCAAAATAACTTTTGGTAAAAGATTTTATTTGTAAAAAAAGGGAAAACCTTTAAAATCTTTTTTTTTTTTTATCTATCTCTTTCCATCTTTTATATTTCGTTTTAACAGAACGTTTTATTATACTG
>NW_023640589.1:5000-11181 GCF_015228065.2 Penaeus monodon | reverse complement strand
GGGGAGGGGGGGGGGAGGAGGGGGAGGAGGAGGAGGGGGGGGGAGGAGGAGGGAGGAGGAGGGGAGGGGGGGGGGGCAGGGGGGGAGGGGGAGCGGGAGGAGGAGGGGGAGGGGGAGGAGGGGAGGGGGAGGAGGAGGAGGAGGGGGGGAGGAGGAGGGGAGGAGGAGGAGGAGGAGGGGGAGGACGACGAGGATGGGGAGGGGGGAAGGGGGGTTTTTAAGGAAAAGAGAATGGATAGGGAGAGGATGAGGAGTTTAGAGGACGGGGAGAGAGAAGGAGGGGGGGGATGAGAGGTGGAGAGAGGGTGGGGAGGAAAAGGGGGGAAGAGGAGAGGGAGGAGGAAGAAGGGAGATGGGTGGGGGAGAGGGAAGGGAGGGAAGGAAGGGGGAGGAAAGGGGGGAAAGAGGAGGAGATGAGAGAAAGACGGGGGAAGTGAGAAGGGGAAAGAAATAAGGAGAGCGGACGGGAAAAGAAAGAGGGAGAGTTAAAGATGGGAAGAAAGGGGCCCGAAGAAGGAGAAAAAGAAAAGGGGAGAATAAGCGGAGGGGGGGGAGGAGGAAAGGGGGGGAAGGTGAGAAAAAGAAGAATTAAAAGGAGGAAGAGAAGGATAAAGAGGGGTAAATGGGGGAAAAAAAAAGGGAAGAGAGGGAAAACAAGAGAAAAGTAAAAAAAAACAGAAATTAGAATGAGAAGAAAAGAAAGGAAAAAGAGAGGGAGAGAAAAAAAAAAGACGAATGGAGGAATTGGAAAGGAGAAAAGGACGAAGGGGGAGGAAGATGGGAGGGGGGGGAGGGAGGGAGAAGGAGGGGGGGGGGGGGGAAAAGATACCGGTAGCGGGGGGCGGTAAAAGGGAAGCAATTAATCGTCCGTCACTAAATACACCAACACACACCCCCCACCCCACACACACACACAGAAACACACAAAACCCACACACACCACACACCACACACACACACACGCACACACACAAAAACACACACACTTCCACAAAACGCACTCCGCAATCTGAGGTTTACCGGCCATAACTATGCAAATAATCTTAATGAATATCTGAAAATTTTAAAAAAAATTTAAATTTTTCCGGGTTTTAATCACTTTTGGCCGGGGTTTTTTTTTTTTTTTTTTTTTTTTTTTTTTTTTTTTTTTTTTTTTTTTTTTTTTTTTTTTTTTTTTTTTTTTTTTTTTTTTTTAAAAAAAAAAAAAAAAAAAAAAAAAAAGGGGAAAAAGGGGAGAAAGGGAAGGAAATGAAGGGGGAAGAGGAGGAGAGAAGGGGGGGGGAAGAAAAATTTTAAGAGAGAAGAAGGAGAGGAGGAGAGAGAAAGGGGGAGAGGGGGAGAAAAAAAGGGGAGAGAGAGAGAAGGGGAGAGAAGAGAGAGGGGGGAGAAGAGGAGGAAAAAGGGAGAAAAAGAAAAAGATAAGGGAAAAAAGGGGGGAAAGGAAAGGGGGGGGGGGGGAAAAAAGGGTGAAAAAAAAAAGGGGATTTTTTTAAAAAAAAAATTTTTCCCCCCTTTTTTTTTTCCCCCCCCCAAAAACCCCAAAAAACCCCCTTTTTTTTTTTTTTTTTTTTTTGGGGGGGGGGGTTTTTTTTTTTTTTAAAAACCCCCCCCCCCCCCCCCACTTTTTCCCCTTTTTTTTTTTTCCCCCCCCCCCCCAAAAATTTTTTTTTTTTTTTTTTCCCCCCCCCCCAAAAAACCCCCCCTTTTTTTTTTTAAAAAAAAAAAAATTTTTTTTTTTAAAAAAAAAAACCCCCCCCATTTCCCCTTTTGGGCCTTTCCTTTTTCCCTTTTTTCCCCCCCCACCCCCCCCCCGGGGCCCAAAAAGGGTTTTTTTTCCTTTTTCTTCTTTTCTTCTTTTCTTTCCCCTTTTCCCCTTTTTTTTCCCCCAAAAAAAAAAAAAAAAAAGGGGGGGGGGGGGGGGGGGAAAGGGGGGGTTTTTTAAAAAAAATTTTTTTTTTAAAAATTTTTTTTTTTGGGGGGGTTTTTCCCCAAAAAAAAAAAAAAAAAAAAAAAAAAAAAAAAAAAAAAAAAATCCCTTTTCTCCATTTTCTCGTTCCTTTTTCCTCTTCGTTCTTCTCCTTCCTTTATCGAAATTTTCTCCCCCCCAATCACCTCCATCTCTTACTCTTTCCATTTCCCTCCCTGTTCTCCTTCCCCCCTTTCCTCCTTTATTTTCTCCTTTCCTCTTATTTCTCCTTCTCCCCTCCCCAATTCCCCTTTCCATTTCCACACTCCACTTCCCCTTTTCTTCCTTCCCTCCCTTTACCCTATACCTCCCCCCTCTCTTTTTTCTCCTTCCCCCCCCCCCCTTTCTTCCCACTCCATCTCCTTCCCCCTCTCTACTTCTTCCCCCTCTCCCTCCCTTCTTTTTTTCTCTCTTATCTCTCCTATTTTCTCCCCCTATCTTACCTCCTCCCCAACGAAGCTCGCAGGCCTAACTCAAGAAACTCTTAATTATACAGCATATACACATCTATCTATCTATCTATTTTATACTTCCCAAAACAACTTCACGGCAGGAACCTAACATTAAAATCACCTTTATTAAAGCAAAAGACATAGTGTCACTGAGTCATGCATTTACCTGTTAGTCATGCATTTGCTCTCACGGCCGCCCCACCCGCGCTCCTGTCACGGAGAGCGTGCGCGCGTGTGTGTTTTGTAGGAGGCGTACTGTTCGTGCGTATTTACATACATATATACTGTACGTGGGTGATAGGCTATGTGTGAGTGTTGTCTCAGAGAAAAGAGAGAGAGAGAGAGAAGAGAGAGAGAGAGAGAGAGAGAGAGAGAGAGAGAGAAGAGAGAAGAGAGAGGAGAGGAGAGAGAGAAAGAGAAAGAGAGAGGAAGAGAGAGAGAGAGAGAGAGAGGAGAGAAGAGAGAGGAAGAGAAGGGGAGGGGGTAGATACATAGAAAAATGATTAAATAAACAGACAGACAGATAGAGAGTTAGACACACACACACACACACACACACACACACACACACACACACACACATACACACACACACACACACACACACTACACACCACACAATATATATAAATATATATTTTACAATATTATTATATATTTTATATATATATATATTATTATATATATATATATATTATATAATGTATATATATACATATATAGTCTCTCTCTTTCTCTCTTTCTCTCTCTCTCCTCTCTCTCTCTCTCTCTCTCTCTCTAGACGAAAATAAGAAAAAGAAATGAAAAGAAAAGAAAAGATAAAAATACCACAAAAATACAAAACCTCAAAATAACGGAAGAATCCTAGTGACGAGGTTAACAACACCATATGTTACGCGATCATATGATTAGAAGTGAGTTAGTCTCGCTCAAATCTGACAATGTTCGAGAAAATCGTAGAGGGAGGCAGAGCGGAAAGGGTAATGATGAGCGCAAGAGGAGGTGAGAAAGAAAAATTACGAAAGCGAGGGGTAATTTATTCGAGAGAAAAAAAAAATGGATATGATTTAAAAAGTGATTAAAGATTATCTCAAATGTTATTAATAGTTTAGAGTGAACTGGGTGGTTCGGGTATGTCTATCAGGTGATATCACTGGATTGACAACGAAGATAATTGTGAGAGTGGTACCCACGATAAAAAACATTATGAGTATAATGACAGTCAGAATAAATAGTAGTAAAAGGGAATTAGAACAAGAAAAGGATTATGACAATGTGAATGTTAGTAATAATGACGATGATAATAGTTTCAACACTAATAATGATGATAATAGCAATTATAACAAAGATATCATTTTTATCACTAATAGTGATAATATTAAAACAAAAATAAATTATTTGCAAAAAATGGTAGCATCAACAACAGCAAAATAATAATGTTAACAATAATGATAATAATAATAACAATAATGATAATCATAATAACAATAATGACAATAATAATGATAATAATGATAATATTAATATTGATAATAATGATAACAGTGATAAAAATGATATTGATACTAAAAAATAATAATGATAACAATACTACATTCTAAACGAAATTTGTTTTTTGTTTTGATTATACAAAGGGTGAAAAAAAAAAGAGAAACAGACAAATAGAAAACTGAGAACATTTGAAGAAAAGGAAGGAACGCAAATGACGATAAAAAACGCAAGGGAAACAGAAAAGGAATAAGAGAATATAATAAAGACCAAAAAATAAAGAAAAAATAGTAAATGAAAGAAGAGAAAGAACGAATAAAAGTAAATTAATAACGAATAGGAAAGATGAAAGAATTCAAATGTCTCGGTGAACGTGGCCTAACTGTTCTTCTGTTCTTCGACCGAGGTTGAAATCACGGCCTTAACCCCCCCTTCCCCTCCCCTTCCCTTCCCTTTTCCCCCTCCCTTTCCCTTCCCTACCTCTCCCCTCACCTTCCCCTTCTCTTCCTCTTCCCCTCCTCTTCCTCTCCCCTCTCCATTCCCTTCCCCTCCCCTTCCCTTCCCCTCCCCTTTCCCTCCCCTTCCCCTCCCCTTCCCCTTCCCCTTGCACTCCCCTCACCTTCCCCATCTCTTCCTCTTCCCCTCCCCTTCCTCTCCCCTCTCCCTCCTCTTCTCTTCCCCTCAATTCCCCCTCCGTCTACCCCCCTCTTCTTCCCCTTTCGGTCATGCAACGAGGCGTGTTGGGGGAGAATATGGATAGGGAAAACACGATAAATTTGAGAATTTATGGAAATTTGGGGGAAAAAAGAGAGGGAGAAGAGAAAGAGAAGGAGGGTGGAAGAGGAAGAGGAGAGGGAAGAAGTGGAGGAAAGGGAAGATGAGATAATAAAGGGGGAAGGGATAATAAAGAGGAGGAGGGAAAATAGGAAGAAAAGGAAGAGGAAGAGAAAGAGGAAAGGGAAGAGGAAGAAGAAGGGGAAAAGGAGACAGACGCAGAGGAGGGATCAAGGGAGGGATATGAGAAATATGAAGAAGGAAGAGGAAGGAAGAGGAAGGGGGAGAAGAGCGAGAGAAGGAGAAGGAGGAGAAGGAAAGGAATGGGAAAGAAAAAAAAGAAAGCGGAAAAAGAAGAGAGGGAGATGGAGGAGGGGGAAGAACAGAAAAAAAGGAGGAAGAAGGAGTGGGGGAAAAAAATGAAGAAAAAGGAGAAGAGTAAAGGTAAGGAAAAGAAGCAGATTCTGGGAATGAAGGGAAGGAGGATCAGAGTATTATGAAGAAGAATAAAAATTTAAGATAAATGAATAGATAAACTAATAAAGGACTAAATAAACAAATGAATATTATATATAAATATATACATATATTATAAAATATATATATATATATTATATATATTATATATATATTTTATATATATATATATATTGCATGTATGTATGTATGTATGTATTATGTGTGTATGTATGTGTGTATGTATGTATGTATATTTTTGTATATGTATGTATTTTGTAGTATGTATGTATGTTATGTATGGTATGTATGTATGTAGTATGTATGTATGTTTGTATGTATGTATGTATGATAGTATGTATATTCGTCTGTCTGTCTGACTGTCTCTCTGTATGTCTGTCTGTCTGTTTGCCTATCTTCTGTCTAACTGCCTGTCTGCCCTGCCTGTCTGTCTGTCCGTCTGTATGGATGTATGGATGAAAGTATATGTATATGTACGTGTACACGTGTCCTGGGTACGTATTGTATGTACTACACACATGCTTATGTTTTAGTGCCTGTGTCTCATGTAGTGTGTAGGAGAGCGTAGTAATCATTGACATAGTGCTGTCTTAAGATGAACTTTACGCGCCCGCGCCTTGTTGAACATCTCCGAGATATGATAGATTGGAAATTTATGGCACGCAAAGTCTTTAATATATGCGTTAAGGAAATGCGGATATTCCTTGTAAGGAGAGGGTTTGGGTAGATACGTGGATGCATATGTAGTAAACGTGTAGATGCTTGTGGATTGTGCTTATGTGGTCTTTATGTGTATAGGAAGTTGAAAGGATTGATACACACGTGTATGTAAAGAAAATGTGAACATTATACAAACACCCAACTAGGAAATACGAAAATATGCAAATACATGCAAATCCCAAAAACACACCGACGTATCAAACATACACAAGCCTACACAAACACACAGGGCAAGCACCCGCACCCTCCCAAAACAAAACAAACACACACAACATCAACAAACACCACCGGAACAACACACCAC
>NW_023640589.1:0-2500 GCF_015228065.2 Penaeus monodon | reverse complement strand
TCTCTCCTCTCTCTCTCTCTCTCTCTCTTCTCTCTCTCTCTCTACTCGCCATCCGATCAAGAATTATTCTTCACTTCATCCGGGCCTTTTTTATCTTAAGAAAAAAAGTTAAAATATAACAAATTTTTAGACAGAAAAAAAAACTCTTATAAAAATCACACAGATATTCCCGAATAAAATTATCTCTTCAAGAAATTATGGCGTTTTTTTTTTTTTTTTGGGGGGGGGGCGAGACTAGCACGCGGTGAAGATAACATCGGCCGTGCATCACGCCCCCTACCAGTTATCTCCACGGTGAGGCGGCGCGCAATTTGCATCTAGACTTGTGTTTGGCACCATTTAATGCTCTCTTTTAAGATAGCCAATTAACGTTACATGTGATCAGTGGTGTCTAATATGACCTAATTTGCGAATTAGTATACGAGGGAGAACATATATAATGATAAGTGAATTCGATACGTTTATTAAGACATACGTATGATAATGAATTTCGAGACAAATGGAAGGGGAAAGAAAATGGGATAAATTGATAGATGGGTAAAAGGTAGATAAACAGATAGATGGGTAAAGTGAGCGTAGATAAACAGATAATGAGATAGAAGTGAGCGTGAAAGAGAATATGGAATTGCATAGAAGGAGAGATCAGATAAAAGAACAGTATAAAGAGATCCGGTCTGGTTGAAAAGGGGGGACGTGTGGGGGGTGGGGGGTGGAGGGGGAAGGGAAGGAGGAGAGGGGAGGGAGGGAAGGAAGGAAGGGAGGAAAGGAGGGAAGGAAGGGAGGGAAGGAGGAAAGGAGAGAGAAAGGAGAAGGGAAGGTGGGAAAAGGGGGAGGGAAGCAGGGAGGGTGGGAAGGAGGGGAAGGGGGGGAAAGAGGGAAGGAGGAGGGAAAGAAAGGAGGGGGAAAAGACCGAAAGAGGGGGAAAGAGCGGGGAGGGGGAAGGAGAGGTAGGAGAGGGGGAGAAGGGAAAGAGATTAAAGAAAGATATGGAGAAGAGAGAGCGAGAAAAGACAAGTAAAGGAGGCGCCAAAGAGGAGGAAGAGAGTAAGGAAGAACGAGGGGCAAAGGGAAAGGGAGAAGAAGGGTAGAGAAAAAAAAGAAAAAAAAGGAGAGAGTAAAAGAATTAACATTTTATTCTTCTTGACTCTGACAGTTACAACATAATCACAAATCGGACGTCTTGTTTTGTTTCGCTGTTTTGCCTGTCTGTTTTTATTCTTATTTTCTCTCTTTGTCTCTCTTCTTATTTTTCGGCTTGTGTGTTCTTTTCTTTTTTTTCTTTCTTTCATTTTATTTTCTGTTTTTCTGTTTTTACTATCTAATTTTTCGACTCGTCTGTCTCCTGAAAATATTTTGCGTGTGTATTTTTACTTTTTATTATCACCCTTACTATTATCCTTATTACTCTATAGTTATTATTATCATTATTATCATTGTTATTCTTACTGTTATTATCATTATCTTTAAACTATTATTATCATTATTATTATTATTTTTTATTATTATTATTATTATTTTATTATTATTATTATTATTATTAATATTACTCTCATTATTGTCATCATTATCATAAGTTTTACTATTATTATTACTATTATTGTTATCATCACTACTATCACTATATCACTATTATTATAATTCTTAAAACATTATCATTATTATTATCATTATTATTATTACTATTATTAACATTATTATTTTAGTCGTATTAGCATTATTTCACTATTAGTATTTTTATTATAATTATTATTCTTTATTATAATTCATTTTTCTTCTTCTGTTACTGCTACTATTATCATTTTCACTATCACTCTAAATGTTTATCATTATTATTAAATTTTTTTTTACAGTGTTACTGATATTTGGTAATATCATTGTTGTTATTACTATTACCATTAGTAATCGTATTATTATTATTACTTATTTATTATTGTTTTTCATTTATTTTATTATTATTATTATTATTATTTTATTATTATTTTTAATATTATTATTATTATTATTTTTATTATTAATTATTTATCATTATTTATTATTATAATTATTATCATAATTGTAACCATTATCAATATAATTATCATTGTAATCATACTTTTCATTACTACTATTATTGTTATTATTCATTATTACTATTATTATTATCTCCCTTATTACTATTTTCATTTCCATTATTATTATCGTCATTGCCATCATAATAATTTTTATTATCTCATTATCATTCTATTCTTATATTACTATTATTATTATCAATACATTATTATCATTATCATTATTATCAATATTTTCATTATAAGTACACATTATTTAGCATGACTATTTAAATACACCACAGGGATGTCACACATTTCCAAGGACCTTGGGCAACAAAAAAGATAAATTTTAGACAAACACCCCTCCCCTAATGGGAATAGATTTCCTATACCATACTATGAAATTCAGGTGAGCTGGTAGATGGAACTCATGTTACACGACCCTAAAATAGTATATTTATGAAAATTAA
>NW_023640588.1:7500-10000 GCF_015228065.2 Penaeus monodon | reverse complement strand
CACCCAAAACATTTTACATTTTCCATTATGCCCTAATGAAACGCAGACACAAAGAAAAAAAAAAAAAAAAAATCCAAAAACGAAGCATTTTTTTTTTTTTTTTCCGGGCCGCTGTGTTTTTTTATTTTTAGCATCTGTCTTTTTCTTTTCCTTTTCGCGTCGCTGTGTGTGTGCTTTTCCTCGGCCTCGACCCTGAACAAACCAGGGGAAGCATAAAATCTAATTATATACACGGTGTGTGGTGCATATATATATATATATATATATATATATATTAATATATATATATTTTATATAATTTAAAATATATTTTTTCTAAACATATATATCTATATCTATATATCTTTTCTCTCTCCTCTCTCTTTTATTAATATATAATTATTTATATATTATATATATTATTATATATACATATATAAAATATATATTATAATATATATATTATATATATATATAATATATATTTAATATATTATATATTTTTGCTACGCCATGCCTTGCAAAAGTTTAACATGAAAGGAGACCTGGGCATGTTTTAAACAAAAAAAGGATCCTGGCAACATGTCGCGTTCTGTAGCGGAGGGGCAAGGAAACCCAAAGGGAGACGGATTTGGGGTGCTGCTCCTGTAAAAGACCTCGGATGTCCCCCTTGTGCCTGATATAACTTTGTTTTTGCCCGTTATAACTGTATCGTCAGTATGACTGCGGGTTTTTCCCCTGTATTGTCCCATGAACATGTACGGGTAAAAAACTTTGTAAAAAAAGGGAAGACTGTCTCGTGTGTTATTTCGTCCCTGCCTCCCCATTTGGGGCTTTTTCCCCCCTCTGGTGTTCGGGGACGCTGTGGTGCTCGGTGCCTCTTGGAGCTGTTCAGTGTTCAGACCCTGTGGATAACCGCGTCTGCCTACCTCCCCTTGTTTTTTGGTGGCAGAGAGACGAGGGGGGCCGGGCTAACAATGGTGTCAGGAGTGGATTTGTGATATTTGATCGTGGGGGCCCCGATTTTCGTTCCCCAAAAGATGGCGGCACCCATGAGGAGGGAGCCTATGCGGGGCAAGGCACGATGAGGTAAACCCGAGCCAGGGCCTGTCACTGGCCATGTTGGCCCGTATAGGGGGGAAAGGGCCCAAAAAGGGGAAGAGCAGGCCAGAGGGCCGCGAGCAGCGCCCCATCTCGTCGAGATGCAGGCAAGAAGGGCAAGGACATTTCTGCCGACTTGTTGAGTGCTACAAGCAATCTTGCTCTGTGAAATGGAAACCAGCAGTAAAACCGAAAAGGGCCCTGGAACAGCGTGAAAGTAAACTATGGAGGGGGTGCAGACTCAAAGGCGAGGTTCGGGCCGAGGGGGAAATGAAGGAAAAGGGGGCGTCACGAGGTATAACGTTGCAAGCAGAGAACAGACGGGGTTTTCTGCAACAGGCCGAGTGTCAGATTTACTGGGTCTCCCGGGGGTCCGGGGCGGAAAACCCCCGGGCCTCGCGCGTCGTGTCGGAGCCAGTGGTCGCTGCAAAAGGCTGGGACCCTTTTAACCCCCCCTTTGGGTATGGGGTGGGGGAAAACTCGGCCCGGTCAACCCCCTGTTGCCCTCCCCCCCCCTTCCTCCCCCCGGGTGTGTTATTTTCAGGGCACAGTTCTCCCCCCTGCGCCCCTCAGCCCCCAGACATTCTGTGAGCGAAAGCCAGCTGATACGACGGAAGGTGGCCGGGGAGGCATACCCCCGGGGCTGGGCCAGGAAAAAAAGGGCCCTGCAGCTGGTAACAGCGCTAAGGGCCCCGGGGTGGAAGTGTTGGGGCATCTCCCCCTCCCAACATGCCTTTAAACCGCGTGGAGAGGCTTTGAAAGCCGTTCGGGCCCCACCACCGGGCCGGGTAATCAGGCCCACTTAAGAACGGACTCGTGAGGGGGCGAGACACTGTCCCTTTTTGGCGCAGGATTTGGGGGCGCTGGAAAGGAGGTCGTGCCTGCGGCTGGGGAAGAATGATTGGGGTCCTGGCCCGCGATTTTTTTGTTGTGCTTTACAGGACCACAGCTGCAAATCTACGCAACGGGCACCCTGAGGCCTGCAGTGGCGCTGGCGAGGCCTTGGAGTTCGGGGCCTTCCTGGGGCAACCATGGCCTAGGGCCAGCTGTCACCCCACCATGCCCTCCGGGCCCGGAAGGCAAAAGGGGAAAGGTAGCATTGGGGAAAGGTAGCCCGGCATTTTTTTTCCAAGGCTTGTAGGGGGGCTGCGGAGAGGTAGGGCCAATAGTCAGTGTCAGAGGGGCGGAGAACACGTCCCTCTAAAAGCGGACGGATGCTGATCTTCCAGCATGCTGCAAGGGACTGGGGCAGGTATGGTCAGCTCCGAGTGCATGCCCTAAGGCTAAGGAAGTGGACAGGAAAACTCGGACGGCGGAGAAGGGGGCCAAAACCCGCTGCCCTTGGGTTCCCGGCCCCGATTTGGGGGAAACTGCCTTCGAACCACCGATGCGGTGGGGCTCAGTAATGGAAGCCATCCGC
>NW_023640588.1:0-2500 GCF_015228065.2 Penaeus monodon | reverse complement strand
GAGGAAGGGGGGGAGGGGGGCAACGAGGCGGGTTGACCGGGTCCGAGTTTGCCGCCACCCATACCCAAGGAGCGGTTCCCATGTCCCCAGCCTTCTGCAGCGACCACTGGGTCCGACACGACGCTGCGAGGCCCGGGGGTTTCCTGCCACGGACCCCGGCAGACCCCCGTAAATCTGACACTCTGGCATCTGTTGCCCGAACCTCGTCTGCCTTCTCTGCTTGCAAACGTTACACCTCGTGACGCCGCCTTTCCTCCTCACTTCCTCCCTCAGGCCCTGAACCTCGCCCTTCAGAGTCTGCACCTCCTCCATCAGTTCACTCTTCACGCTGTTCCAGGCCTTCTCGGTGGGACTGCTGATTTTTCCTCTTCACAGATGCAAGATTGCTCTGTAGCACCTCAACAAGTCGGCAGAACTGTTCCTCTGCCTTCCTTGCCTGCATCTCGACGAGATGGTGCGCCTGCTCGCGTGCCCTCTGTGCCTGCTCTTCTGCCCTTTGTGCCATTTCCTCCCTCATACCGGCCAACATGGCAGTGATCAGGTCCATCTGGCTCGGCTTCACCTCACTCGTGCCTGCCTCAGTCATAGGCTCCTCTCCCTCATGGCTGCCGCCATCTTTGGGAGAACATGATAAATCGGCGCTCTCACTGATCAAATATCACAAATCCCCCTCCTGACACCATTTGTTACGCCGGTCCGCCTCGTCTCTCTGCCAAACCCAAAACAAGGGAGGCTAGGCAGACGCGTGTTATCCACAGGGTCGTGAACACTGACAGCTCCAAGAGGCACCGAGCACCACAGCGTCCCAGAACACCACGAGGGGAAACGCCAAGTGGCGAGGCAGGGGACGAAATAAACACACGATGACAGTCTTTCCTTTATTTACACAAGTTATTTACCCGTACATGTTTCTATGGGCACAATACAGGGGGGAAAACCCGCATGTCATACTGCACGATACCCGCTTTATAACAGGGCAACAAAAAGTTATATCAGGTCACAAGGGCACATCCGAGGTCTTCACAGGAGCAGCACCCAACTCCGTCTCCTTGGCTTGTTCCTCTGCCCTCCGCTCACAGCCGCTGCGACATGTTTGCCCGGATCCTTTTCATGTTAACACATGCCAGGTCATCCTTTTCATGTTAACCCCTGTTTCGCACAGAGACACTGGCGTAGCAATATATATATATATAATATATATTTTATATATATAAAATTATATTTTGAAATATATATATATATATATATATATATATATATATATATATATATATATATATATATATATGTATATATATATATATATATATATATATATATATATATATATATATTTTATATATATATATATTATCCACACACACCCCGTAGTATATACATTATATGATTATATGCTTCCATGGTTTTTCTGTATCAGGATCAGGGGCCGAGGCAAAGCACACCACAGCGACGCGTAAAGGAAAAGAAAAGACAGATGCTAAAAATAAATAAAACACAGCGCCGGAAAAAAGAAAAATCCCTCTCGTTTAGGATTTTTTTTTTTTTTTTTCTTTGTGTCTGCGTTTCATTAGGGGAGCATAATGGAATATGATAAAATGTTTTTGTGTGTGTTTGTGTGTTTCTTTGGCTTTAGAAAAGTGAATTTTTTCCGGGGTTTCCCCTGGACGCCCTTTAGATTTTTTTTTGTTTTTTTACTTTTTGTGACATGATGTTTTTCCCTGAACTTTCATATGATTTATGTGAAGCATCTGCGAGATTCCGGGTCTTGCTTCCTTGTATTTATTCGGAGAAAATCGCTCTGGTGAAAGGTAACCATATTGATAATAACGTTCATATCATTGCTACTAATTTTTATATATTTTATTATATATATATATATATATATATGTATAATATATATTTATATATATAATATTAATATTATATATATATATATATATAAATATTATATATATATATATATATATATATATATACATATAAATGTTATATACTTGGCTGAAGGAAGTCGATCAGATCTTCGAAGATGTCGGGTGTGGGGAAAAATACTGCGTGGGGGCTTTCTCGGAGGGAAACCCCCGGAGGTGGAGCCCAAAGGGTGGGCGCGGCAAAGCGCAGCCATGCGTATGCCCCCTTATGATGATGATATATATATATATATATATATATATATATTATAAATGTATATATATATATATAAAATATATATATTTTATATATATATATTTTTTTTTTTTTTTTTATATTTTTTTTTTTATTTTTTTTTTTTTCACAGCATGATACTTAATTGTAGTTTTCATGTTTTTTATGACCCTTTGGGGTGAGTACGTGGCAGGGTCCCCAGTTCCTTTCCACGGAGAGTGCCGGGGTTACCTTTTAGGTAATCCTTCTCTCGTATTTTATCTGGGCTTGGGACCAGCACTGACTTGGGCTGAGTTTTCCCCCAGTGGCTAGTAGGCAATCGAGGTGAAGTTCCTTGCCCAAGGACTCGTTTTTGTAT
>NW_023640587.1:0-10000 GCF_015228065.2 Penaeus monodon | reverse complement strand
GATCTTCCCTCGATTGCTTTTTTTTACCTAGCCATGGGTACCAAGCCAGCCCAAAGCAGTGCGGTCCCAAAAGCCCGGATAAATAGAGAGGAATGTTTCCCTAAAAGGTAACCGGACTTCCGGGAAAAAAAAGGGAACCCCACCACGACACATCCCAAAAGCATCACAAAATGAAAATTACAATTTAAATTTAAAAGGTTTTGACCACGGGGGCTCAAACATGAACCCCCGTAAAAAAAAAAAAAAAAAAAAAAAAAAAAAAAAAAAATATATATATAATATATATAAGATATTTATATAAAAATTTTAAAATTAAAATAATATCATCTCTTAAGTGTGAAATATCATTCTCACTCAACCATTTTACATGCAAAAACCCCACACACACACACACAAACACACACACCAAAACAACACCACAAAAACATTTTTATATAGAATTTTTACATATAAAATCAAAACATATTTATATTATATATATATATATATAATATATAATATGTATGATGATGATGTGTTATTTATATTATTATATATTTTTTCTAGATTATTATCAAAACCCCCACGCAACACGCCACACGCAACACACACACACACACACAAACCACACACACACACACACACACACACACTCACACACCCACCACACCAACCACCAAAAACACACCAACACACTCACAACCCAAAAGCACACACCAACACATACACACTCACTACACACACACAACACCCAAAACACACACACACACCACACCCCCACACACCCACCACACACACACACACACCACACTATATAAAAATATATATATATTATAATATATAATTTTATATAAATATATAATATAATATATATATATATATATATATATGTAGTGTAGGATATTAGATTTTTAACAAACACTCACACTCACACTTTCACATACCACAACACAAACACCCACACGCAAAAAAAGGAAAAAAAAAAATGTTAGAACACAACCACAACCCCAAAATGTTGAGGTGACGTATGTAGGAAACAAAAGCTACAACAAAAAAGGAATTTTTGAAACGATAAAATGAATGTTTTCAAATTTCGTCGAAGTAATAACTTGAAAAGGTTTGGAATTTTTTGGTATCGAACATAGCCCAAAATTTGTAAGATTTCATAAAAAAAAAAAAAAGGAAGTAGAAAAAACTAAAAACCCTTAAATAAAATTTTTATAGAGAGATTATAATATTCTACTGTATGGTTAAAATAGATATCAGCACCAGAAAATGCTTTACCGAGTTTTTTGTTAACGTAATAGAAACTTAAACATTTAAATGGCGGCTTCACTTTTTTACTGAAAAAAAATCGCCACCCGGGAAATATTAAACGGCTAAGTGATAAAGTGACATTCAATGGTTAAGGAAAATTTAAAATCCCTGGGACATGTGTTTTAAGAGACTTTACTTGTAGGCCATTTATATATTGCTTTGTTCAGAGTAGGTTATCCCTCTTTTTCTCATTCCAATAAAAGGGAAAAAAGGCTTTTTTTTCTTTTTGTGTCCCAAAAGATTTGGTTTTTTCACCTGTTCAATGATTCTTCGTTATCTTTTTTTTTTTGGTTCGTGTTTTTTAATGATAATGATAAAAATGATGAAATGGAAAGATAAAAATAACAATAAAAAAATTTAAAAATAACAATGTAAAAATAAATAATAATGATAATAATAAAATAATAATAAAATAATAATAAAATAAAATAATAATAATGATAATAATAGTTTTAATAAAAATAAAAGTAAAAAAAAAAAAAAATTATTACAATTATTTTTGTTGCTGTTTTTTATTTTTTTCTTTTATATGCTTAAAATCAGGCGTAGCTCCCATTCTGAAAACCTTGTGCAGAGTGACGTAATGCATTTCATTTTTGGGTTATTACTTTTTTTATCTTTGCCCCATTCCCAAACGGAATTTCAGGTTTTTTGGGCTTAAATTTAAAAGAAACTCTCTTTTTCAGAAATTAGATTGACGGCGATTTTCTTTTTACATTACTACAAAACCAGAGAGCAAAAGTGCTGAAGACCCACTTTTTTTTGCCATAAAAAAGTAAATACGTATTTATGATTGCTCGTGAAGCGCTTTTTAATTTTACATTTTTCCAGATTGTTTATCTTTTAAAGCTTTCGATTAAAAACCGTATTTTTTTTCCTTTAGGTTTATAATAAAAAAAGGTAATTGCCTTTGGTATATGAAAAAAGAGAAAGGGGGCTAAAAAAACGATTGAAAAAGAAAATTTGCAGTAAAAAATGTTATAATGATAATAATATTAAAATGATATCATTCAAAAGGAAAATCTTAAATCCCCAAAAACAACAAAAAAACAATTTTAAAAGAAAAATAGTGGTAGTCTAATAGTAGTAAAAAGAGGCCATATTGCGCGGATTAAGGGGCTTTCTAGTGTTACTTGTAATAAGAAAAAACAGAAACGTTAATGAAAAAGAAAATAATGATAATGAAACAAGGGGAACAACAAATAAATTTTAAATACTACTACTAATAAATAATATTTATTGATATAAAATGATGATGATGATTTTGAGGGGAAAAAAAAAGCCTCAGCAAAAGAAAGGTTCCCAAAAAAAAATACACTGTTCTAGACAAAGTTTACGATCTTCTAAAAAAAAAAAAAAAAAAAAGAAAATAAAAAATAAAAAAGATTAAAAAAAAAATAAAATGATTTTTTTTCTAGAAAAAAAAAAAATGTTTTTTGATCTGTAGGAGCTTTAACATACAAAAAAAGGGGGGGGGGGGGGGGGTTTTTACGACTTTGAAAGACAAAAAAGTGAAAGAACAAAAAGGTTTTAAAATTTCCTTTTTCCGGCGTGTGCATGTGGTCGGATTCGTCAAGGATCTGTGGCAGGTATTAAAATCCGTGCAAGATTTTAGAAGAAGAGCGATAATCGAATCACAAGGCTATAAATAGTTTTACCAAGGAAATTGGTGTACTCGCGGGAAAAGGTTTCACAGATTAAAAATTGTGCTTTGACTTTTTTATCTATTGATGTTGGGGGTTTGGACTATGAGAAGTATATATGCGATGTATGTATTTATGATTTATCTATTTTAGGCCCATCCCCACACGTGGTGTAATGGTGCATATATATACTGCAATAACACGTTTTCTTTCCCTGGCTTTGTACACCATAAAAAAATGGGTTATGGACACATGTTTGTATGTATGTAGGTATGACCTTGTATGAGTAGTGTCAAACCCTGTTTTTTTGGTGTTAAAAACCAAAAAAAGTAAAGAAAAGAAAAAAAAAAAAAAGAAAGGGAAAGAAGAAAAAAAAGAAAAAAAAAAAAAAAAAAAAAAAAAAAGAAAAAAAAGAAAGAAGAAAAAAAGAAAAAAAATATTATTTTTAATATATATATATTAATTAAAATATATATATATTAAAAATATATATATATTATAAATTTAGGTCCCCACAAAAAAAGCAACTAGTGCCCTTTTTGAATTAAAATTAAAGACATCCCGGATATTTAATACAGGAAGTAGTAAAAAATATATATATATACTTATTTTATATATTATATATATATATTTTAAAATATAATTTTTATAATTTATATATATGTTATATATATATAATAGTGTAAAGACGGGGATGGTTTTAAAATGTCTGGTGAAAAACGTTATATCAAACCCAGTCAATTTTTCCCAAAGGATAGGGATAGAAAAATGCCTTTCTTTGGTACCCATATAGATTTTCGTGTCCGTAGAGGGGCCCCTGAGATTTCAACGATTTACTTTAGAAAGACGGGGGCGATGTATATGGCTTTCCCTTTAAAAGGTAAAAACCTTGAAAGTGTTAGCCTTTCTCTCGGCTCCCCCCAATCCTCGGGGGAATTTTCCTCCCCTTTTGGGAGGAAACATTCCCTCCCCGCTCTCGAGGGGCCCCAAAAGGGGCAGTGGGAGAAGGGAGGTTTTTGGGTTTTGTACATTCCTCTCCCTCGGGTTTGGGACTCCTTTCTAGGAAAGAGATAAAGGAATCCCGATTTTTAATTGCAAAATATGTGGTATGATGTTTTTTATTTATTTCATCCATATGAAAAAAAGGGTTGCGTTATGTAGTTTAAACAACAAGTCATTTCTTGGGATGAAAATAAAAATACAAATCAGTTTTTCAGTACCCTGGCGGCACAACATCTTATTAGTACGCAAAATCCTTACAAAAAATTAAAAAGTAACTGCATATATAGGCTAGGACATTCCCAAAGTTACAAAAACCTTTTACACTATAAAACAATATTGACTTTTAGAAAACACCTGCTGGATACCTTCCCCAGACCAGAGTCCCCCAAACAAATTGTATCCCCCTTGTAAAAGACGAGGGTTTTAAAAAATGCCCGTCTTGCTCCAAGCTCTTTGAAGGATTTGCATTCATTGCCCTTTAAAAGGCGGGGGTACTTGATGTTTTTTATTTATATAAGATATATAAATTTTTCATTGTAATATATGACGTTGAAAATTTATGATATGACGATATAAAATAAGAAAAAAAAATGATTTCGGGGTATTTTCGGGGTAGTAGTAATATTTTAAAACGATAAAAAAAAATTTTAATGATATTTAAAGGGGTAAAGATCATTTATTTAAAAATGGTAATAAAAATGAAATATAAAAAGTAAGCGTATATTAGTAATCAGTAATAAGTTGTAATTTTAAAAAAAGATGTATCATGATGTGTGATAATACTACTAATACTAGCAAACTAAAACTAAAGTGAGATAATAAGATAAGATTTTTGCAATGGGAATAACAACAGCAAAAATATGAAATAATAAAATGATATAATAAAAATTTGAAAGAACGTAATAGCAATAGTTAATGTAATAATGGAAAAATAATAAGGAAAAAATAATAATGTAATGACAAAAATTTAAAAAATAATAACAATAAAAATAAAAATAATAATAATAATAATAATATCAATAATAATACATAAAAATAAAAATAATATAATAATAAAAATAATAAAACAGACAACAAAAACAAAAAAACAACAAAAACAACAATAATAATAATGAAAAAATAAAAAATAAAGAAAATAAACAATAACAAATGATAAAGAAAAAGATTGATAACAATGAGATAAAGTAAAATGGTATTAAACCAATGCATAAGTAAATAATAATGATGAAAATGATAATAATAAAATAATAATAAAATAATAATAAAGATAATAATTAAAATAATAATAATAATAAAAATAATTTAAAAATAATAAATGATAATAATAAAATAATATAGAATAACAAAAAACAATATCAATATTGATAATAATAAAAAAAAACAATAAAATACAAAAACAAAACATAACAATAATAAAAACAAAACGTAACAATAACAATACAATAACAAAAAACAACAAAAAATGCAATAAAAAATAATAACGCAAAAATAATAACAACAAAAAACAACAATAATAAAATAAAGTAATAGTAAAAAAATAGAAATAATAAAAACACAATACTAATAGTAATAATAAAATAATATAATTTAATTTAAAAATAATAATAATAATAAAAATAACAAAATATAAATAATTTAAAAAAATAATAATAATAAAAAAATAATAAAAAAAAATAAATGATAACAATAAAAGATAAAATCCTGATGACTAAAAAGGTAATAAAACAATTTATATTATTTCGCACAAATCTTTCAAAACACAACCAGCATACAAGATAACACACCATACACTTACGTGAAAAAACAGAAGCACCCCACCACAGCACGGGAAGCGCAGTCGGCCAGTTGATAATCCAAAAGCGTCACCACAAAAGATAAAAGCCTCTCTCTGGCCCGGCCGGGGTTGACCTTTATACTGGTGGCTCCCCGCGCTTGGTGATGTTTTACCCATAATACAGTTTATTTCATTTACTAAATAGTGTATGGCGATTTTAAAAATTTGTAAAAAAATAAAATAAAAAGAATAATAAAAACTATACATAATGGGCACATAAAAAAAATAAATGACAGGAAAGTACGAAAAGGTGAAAAGACGGGATCCGTGAGGGAAAGCGGAAAAAACAGTAGAAGTAAGTACAGTAGAAATAGTGTAGATATAGATGTAGATCACAGACCAATGGAAAGGTAAGTCAGGGGATATAAAAATACAGGTTCATCATAAAAAAGAAGAAAAAACAAACAAACAAACAAGAAAGCAGACAAACACAGGAAAACAGCAAAAGTTAAGTTAAGTTAAGTAAGTTTATTTACCACCCTGGCTATCTGCTCAGGCGTGGGCAATCATGATTCCCGTTTTACATATATTGACATTGTACAGTAGTTCTGTAACTACTGTAGTTGTACAAGGTAAAATATAATATAAATCATACATATACAAAATTATACTTACATAGCTTTTGCCACTGTGTTTGAATAAACACTGTTATTTGCATACGGGAGTTATCACATAGTAAATTTAGGGTTATAGTACGAGTATACTTCCAATGTATCAGATGAAATGAAAATCACCATGTTCTTTATACCTCATTAGGTGTCTGAAAGGCGGTACACATGAATTCCGAGATATAGTGCTCAAGGTTCGTTTTTTTTTCTTCGTACACAGTCTACATCTAGATTCATCTGCACTTCTTGCCCCGTGCATTTGCCAGTACATTCTGAACCTAAAGGGTATTTCGGGCAATAACCACGTCACAATGTCTGGTTTTGACTTCGGTGCCACCCATAGGAAGGCTTGCCATCCCTATACTGATCGTAGTGCCTTATGGTACAGCTTTCAGGCCTTGAGTGTTAATCAGATCTACTAGTTTTCCTTATGAGAACTTTTCAATATATGTGAAACCCTAGCAAGGGGCATCCAAGATCTATGTTCACAATATCCTTGCTGCAGGCTTCTTTCGCAATTTGTCTACGGGGTTTCCCGTGCTGCGTACCCAAACCATGAGATTGGTATCCATACAAACTGAATGTTGAAATTACGCTCTGTTGCATGGGTTACGTTACGTTTAATGCAACCACAATTTCTTCATCGCCACCTGCTTTGAAAGAATTTAGCTGCCAAAGAGCACTTGAGAGTCACAAGAAAACTACTCCAGAGCCCCTAGACATTAAGAATTCCGTTGCGAGGAGTATACCGCCAGCTCCGTTTGTGTAGTGCTGCCCAGTTTTGTATCTCATATTAACTTGATGTTGAGTAAGCCATTTTTGTATACAGCGCAAGCACAACCAGCTTGTATCAGACTGTACGGTCCGTCGGCGTAACACTCATAGGCATCATCACCATAGATTCTGTGTTCCGTTACCGTTGCTAGCGCAATTTGTTCAACACACAGTTATGCACCCTGTTTTTGTGGTAGACATGAAGTGCACGATCAATGTTGAATTTTCCATGATGAATGGAGCGAACCTTTTGTATTTTACTAATTGGAACATTGAGTTTTATAATGTTCATGGAGATTTTGTGTATCAGAGGCGCGCGTGGTGTGATTTGTCACGTCTACTGCGTGATTATGTTGCAGTTGTTTTGGAAATCTGAGAGATACGAAGGTTCCTTCAGAGCTTTGACCCTAAATATGGTGGAAATAAATATTATTCTATCAGAAATGGATTAATTTAATTCTGATCTCATGTTTACTATCCTTGCTGTTCTCGGGGCGCCGAGGATAATCCATAGCTTCATTGGCACTACCCCAAAAACTACCTAATTCTGATTCCTACACTGCAACAAGTGCAGTGCATGGTAGTCTACAACTGACTTATAAAAGCCAAGTAAAACAGCCTAGCGAGCTTAACATTGTTTGCCATGTCTCTTCGACAAGAACTTTCAAAGTCAATCTCATCCAAGTCTTTCTTAGAGAGAGGACCAGTCTGCATAATTTACATTCACCCGAGATATTTATACTTGGCATATGTCAACTCCGGTCACTATGCGAAAAGTGGGGGGGTATGATACATGGGTTTAGAGCCATTGTTTCTCAGCGGAAATGACTAATCCACTCAGTGCCTTTGCTGTGATTCTGTCGAGAATTATTTGCATCCTCACTTGTGATGATGCTCTGACGCATATGTCATCACATAGCATATAAGGATTCACATCCCCAAGTGGGATATCTGCCACCATTGTGCATGAGGACATTAAACACATAGGATGAGAACTCTACCTGTGGGTCCCAAGTTCAAAAGATTGAAGTGGAACGTCTAATCCCCTGAACAGGACACTTGCAGATCTGTTCGAGAGATAAATTCTAATCCAGTTCAATATTTACCGGATGCCAAAGCTTACTAATTGTTCTAGGATAACTTCTCTGTTTGCAATGTCAAAAAGCTGACTTAAGGTCAAGAAAAACAAGCAAAGCCACGTTCTCTTGCAGCGCGGAGGCCATAGATTTTTTTTATACAGATCCGTAACGTAGGAAATAGGTCCCCGAAAGCCTGCGGAATGACTCGCCTGAAGCCAGGGAAATTCACTACGACGATAACAACACCAAAAAACAATAGATAATAATGATAAAGATAATAGAAATAATGATGGAAATAACAAGAAGATTACTGATGTTACCATTGCTACTAATGCTAATAACCGTACTGTTGCTTCTTCTATTGCTGGTTCCACTGAAACTACGATAACAATGTTTTCTTCATTAATTCTGTAATGGGTTTTAATTCCCCACTTATAGCCAGCCCTCCGTCCATCATTTAACCTCGAGCAAATACGGTGTACAATATATAGCGTTGTAATTAATTATTCAGTGATGTTAATACTACTGTGGTAATATTGTATTATCAATTTCTGTTGTTACTGTCTTACTACTATCATTTTTTCAATAGCACTGATATTTTTCTGTTATCATATTCATCAATAAGCTGTTATGTTTTAATCTTATACTTTCGCTGTTACTTTTAAAAATATGGCATTACCATACTGTTCCATTTATGTTCGTGCTAATACAGCTTTTACTAATACTGTAAAGTCTGTTACTGCTGGAAAATCGAAAATTAATATAAAAGTCTTTTTGCTTCTAAGTTCCATGGAATATAATATTAAAAATCCTAAGATACCTTCCCAAACTATAAATATTATTAATCTGACAGGGAATGAGCCATGTTTTATAAAGAAAACAAAACAGTCGACTCAATACTATAACGCATTTTGCCTATGCTTCAGACTTTAAATTTGGCGCTGACTAATAACATCAAAGCAAAATAAAGATAACATACGTGATGGGCGTTAGAGTAAAGAAAATTTATTCTTCATCTCGCTATGTCTGGTCTTATTCATGAAACGGAATGATCATGAGGTGATCAGCTCGTGCCAGGGTTGCGGTGAAGCTGCTGGCTGCGTTTATCAGTGCAACTGGTTTGTTCACGGCAGATGCAGAATATGTCTGGCGGAAGTCTAGTCCTTCTGCACACACGTCAGAGATAGCATTTCTAGTTAAATGGAATTGCGAGCAAAAAAAAAACTTGGGCCTTTACTTTGCTTACTTGATAGCTCCTGGCCACATCCCAAATATAATTGTTTGGGGTGGCACGGCTGATCAGCTCGATGAAACATTCCGTTTCATGAATGAAATGAAAAAGGTCTTGACTTGGCACTGTAGTATCCCCTAATCCATGAAAGACTTCAGAAATCCTTATCCATCTAAGATTACAAATAATCTTATTTCAGGGAAAATGAAGCGTGTCAGCATAAAAAAAGAAAAAGGATGATACGCTTGAACTGTACATGCATTTATATGTATATGGATATGTGTATACAATACATACACATATATATATACACACAAAACACACACACACACACACACCAACACACACCACACACAAACACACACACACACACACTCACCACACCACACACAATATATATAATATAGAGAGAGAGATATAGATTGTTATACATACATTAACATATACATATTTATATACATACACACACACACACTACACACAACACCACGACACCACCACACACACACGACACAATACAAACACCACACAAT
>NW_023640586.1:0-11182 GCF_015228065.2 Penaeus monodon | reverse complement strand
TTTTTTTTAAAAAACTGACGTGGAGGAGGGTTGGAAAGGGTGAACAGGGGGTTCTCTCCTTTTAACTTAAGGGAAGTCATGTCTACAAGGGTTTTTTTTGGCTATATTAGGGGGTTTTATTTTGATGCCCCTCGGGGGGAATATTTCATTGTACGATTTTTGCATCATGTCTGTGAGAAGCAAGTGGTCTTCTCCACATCTCCCTCTTTGCCCTAAGGGGGCATTTGCTGGGGAATTAAAACTTTTCCCGGGGAAATATTGAGGGTTGGAGGGGGTTCTGCAAGGATGGGGTTACCATATGGGTCTGTTATTTTTTTTAATGTATCTTGGTTTTCAATGTTACTGTGACAAAAGGGGCGGTCGGGTCGGCTACGAAAAGACTTTTACCTACTTGTTTTTGGAACTTGTTAAAGAAAAGGGGTGTTGTCAAGAGTAGGGAGCTTGGGAGGGTCACAAAAAATCGGTCCTTTTGGCTGCGCTAAAGAGTTTTCAAATTTTTAAGATGGGTAGAAAAGAAAACCGTGAAAGAGGATTTTTTGGGGGATTAGTGTTATGGAGGGGTTGGCAAAAAGGGTTTTTAAAGGTATTATGGGGAGGAGGGGGTTTTTTATTTTTGGAGGTTTGGGGGGATAGGTGTTAGTTGAGCGGCGGGAAGATTGGAAATTTTCCCTTTAAAGGGGTTTGATTTTTTGCTACTGTACTAGTAGGCTTATGGGGGTATTTTTATTGCTTTTTCGGGCCGTGGTCAAGGAGAGCCTGGGTCAGGGAAATCGGGGGGGTTTTACATCTTTGGGGGCTTTTGAAAAAGGGGGCAAGCCTCATTGCCCCTAAAGTGGGGATTGTTTTCATTACGGGCCATGGAAGCCTGGGTTATTTTGGGGGATAAAAACAGTCCACCACAGGGTCCCCTTGGGGTAAGGGCTAGGTAACTAAATCATGGGAAAACCGTGCCCATGCTCCCTCAGGCCGTTCAGGACTGGGACAAAATCCCCTTTTAAACCTTTCATCCCACCCTTTGGTTGGGGTCAGAAGGTTTGGTGAAGGGGCGAACGAAATTGGGAAGGAAAAGACCATCCAATTTTTAGTCGAGGGCTGATCCCAAAGGGTTGGGGGTTCCCCATCTTGGTCCCGTCTCCCCTCCAAAAACCCCCCCACGAAACACGGGCGGGTTGGGGGGGCTTGGGGTTTTGATGGCCTGCCGCATTGGTGCCCTCTGGAGCCGGAGGGGTGGGTTTTTGAAAACTTTCCCTATATCCCCTCGTCTTGTGCTCTTTAGCCGACCCGGTTGATGTTTAGTCCTGGGTTTCTCTACCATTTTATGCTTTGGGGGGGCCCCCGCCAGTGAAACTCAAGGGGAAAGATTTTAACTCCTCCCCCGGCGTGCATCGGCCATTGCAGAGCGGGATTGTTTCTCTGAAACAGCATGAAGCATGTCCCCTAACAACAATCCACTCTTTTATGTTCCTGGATTTTACCTGTCAGTGTTTTTTTTGGGTCGCCTATTGTGTAAGGATGCTTCTTTGTTTTAAAAAGCCAGATTTCCATTTTAGTATCTTAGTTTGTGTGTCATGATATTTTTGGGTATGGGTACATCGAGACCCCTTTACATTGGGTTTCGGGAGTCCGTTGTGTCGGGACTGACAACTCCTTGTAAACCCCTCCGGGTTAGGGATCTCTTTTTTGAGCTGTTTTCAGCAAACCAGGTCCACGGGGAGGTGGAGACCTTTGGTACTCTGCTTTTGTGGTTTGCTTTTCTCACTTCAGGGTTTGTCTGTTTTTTTTTTCTCTTTGCTGCTTCACCCGAGTAAGGTCTGCTTTTTGGCATGTCTCAAAGTTCGCCTGTTCTGGTTTTGCCTGTGAGGGGGTGCCGGTTGGGGGGGGGAATCTCGTCCTAGGGGAGGGTGGGGCTGCTTTGGTCTGTTCAGCTTCCTTCCTTTTTAGGACTCAAAAGTCGGGGGCATTGCCGTCATGGCGACCATGACTGCCTTCTCTGCTCTTCACTCCCCCGAGCTGTTGCATGAATGACTACAAATGTCAAAGAGATCATATCTTCCTTGTCAAAGAGGAACATCATCTCATGGGAGGGTTTTTTAGTGTTCTTTGAACCTTTAATCTTGTGGTTCTTTTTCTGCATTTTTTAAAAGGGGGGAAACTCCTTTTTTTGGGGGATAACCGGTGTCGGCTGTGGAGGGGCTTCCTTACTCTTAGCAGGTTGGGAAATTTCTTTTCTCTTTTCTTCTGTCCCCAGACATGGGGGTGCCTGGGGGAGCAGGAACAAAGTCTGTTCGCTTTTGGGCAACCTCTTGTCACCTGAGGGCCGCCTCTTTCCGGGCAGACCCAACCAGGCTCCAGGCAGATACTCCTTGGCACAGTTGGATAGTTGGGCCCTTGTGTCCCTCTGTGTTTTGTGTGCCCTGCTAGACCCCACATTTAGGCTTGGCCTTGCAGCTACCCCGGTGGTGACTGTATCTTTGGCACTTAAAGCACCGAAGTGGCACTGGTACATATGTTCTTAGGCTGAAGGAGCCCCTAGTTATCCAGATAAAGGGGATTTGGGCTTTTTTTCAAGGTCACCAGAACTTGCCTGGTTGGGCTTTTCCCCTTTTCGACATTTGGGAAACATTCATGACCTTTTGATGTGATGTAAATCAGATCCCCCTCATATGATAGTGAGAAGCCAAGTAGCATCATCTTGACTCTCTTTGGGATTCAGTGGTAAAGAGGATATCCCAGCCAATGACATTGTACCACCACTCATGGCCAGTGTAAAGTGCCAGGGGTGTCATTGATTGCTCGACCTTAGCCTCCCGAAGGAGACCACCGTTGATCTGACTGGGCCAAAATCAGACCCACCCATCTTGCTGAATAGGGAGCATAAGGTGTGTTGCTAACCACAGGGTGTACTCATGTAAGGCATCGCTAAACCTCTAAGACTTCTGTTTGCATAGTGAACAGGGATGCCATGCCGGCAAATACATGGGCAGGTGTGAACCCTTGGGGAGAGACAGAGGGGATGCCCTTCCACCTATAAGATAGGCATCATTGTTTGGAACCCTTTCTTCCTCCCCCTTCGTGAAACAGCCCCTGAAGGCTGTATACCTCAAAGAGGAGGTTCCAGTGGCAGGACCACAAGTGGATCTCAGTTCTGGATTCTGTGGCTAAAGTACATGTGCACTGTGTAAGTGCGCAGGGAATGAAGGGAGCCTGCTCTCCAATGAGCGCAGACTTGGCTGTGGACCTGGAATAGGATCTTTTTACTGTTTTAGCAGGTTTTGCTTGTCTCTTTTGGGCGTTTTTAATTTTTCAGGGATACTTTTACTGTTTTGATATTTCAAATAAAAAAAAATGTAGCGGTCACGAAAGGTGGTAGATCAGGTTGTGCAGGGGAAACATTCATCCTGTCGAATTTTTAATCCTTTCTTTTCTATGGTACAATAACAGATTAAAGTAATAGTTGATAAAAAAGGGTCTGGATCGATTTGTAGGAGGCCGAGTGAAGAGGTAAGTCATTTTAACCTACTGTTTATTGGGCACGAGTATAGAGAGCAGGAAAGGATGCAGTTGGATTGCATTCTTTCCTGCTTGCGAGACCACTGCAGGGACGATTTTCAGGGTTGCCAATTGGGCCCTCTGTAAAAGCATGAAGTTGGACACGAAAGGGAGTTAAAATTAAAAAGATGAACGTAAAACTCATAAGGTCTTTCACTATATCTGTATGGGAAAGTTTATCCAAGCAAATTGCAGGTGAGACTATTTTATGCCCAGGGATATCCCTTTTTAGCAGAATCAGCATAAAAAAGAAGGGTTTTAGTTAACTATAACCATAGATAGATATGTGGGTTTTTTGAAACACTTGAGGATGAACGACATGGCGCGTGTTTAAGAGGATTTACAGAAAACCTTGTTTTATTGAAACTGGCCATTGCGATACACTGGGAAATATGGACATTCCTCTTGAGAAAAAAAAATTAATTATGCCCTGGGGCATCTTTAGAATCAGCTGAAAAATAATAATCTAAGGATAAAGTAGGTTTAATATATGAAAAAATCACACAATTAAAATGAATCCTTTTGGTCTTTGGTTGAGGGCATCTGCAACCCCCCACCCATGTTTTTGAAATATATAGCTCTGTTGTTTTGTGTAATATGTGTATTTTTGTGTATGCATTGTGTGTATTGCTAAAATGTTTGTTTCTCTTTTATAGATGGATCAGGTTCTGAGCATGCTCAGCAAGGACAGAGCAAGATGAACTACACACTGGACCAGACCCAAGGTTGGCACCTGCTCGGAGTACTATGTCCTTGGGAGGTGCACTGTCTGATGCTGGGGCTACTGCAGCTGATGGTTTAGAACTGCAGCAAAGGCAACTGGCCCAGTGTCCTTAGGGAGTGCAGGCAGGGGAATAGCTGTACTGCATGCAGACACAGATTCAGGCATTGGCGACTCTTTGGAAAGGCCAACAGCCTCCACTGCTGCCGAGGGGATTTTGCCAGCTGCTACTGCTACACTATCGCCTTGTCGATCATCTAAACCTGTACCAAGGAAGCCACTGGGCAGCAGACTCCACCAGTACCTGCGAGTCCACAGTCTCCTGCATTTGTAGCCTTGTACTTGACCCCTTTGGTGGACAACCAGCCCATTGCTGATGTAGGAGCAACCAGCCCATTGCTGATGGCCAGGACATCAGCAAGTTGCAACCCCTACACCTAGGAAACCAGCTGTCTCGTCTGTGGCTGTATTTCCACACCCACCCATCTTATCGGGGCTGAAGCTGTGGCCCAGCCCAGGCCCTCAGTGCTGCCTCAGTCAACACAGTATCGCCCATCTCCGCAATATACTGCGCCTGTACCACATCCCCCAGTCTCTCTACACTCAGCACATCCTATAGCAGCTGATTGCACCCCAATATCCTCCCAGTCATGGCCAGTTACGGGGTCTAATGCAGTGCACCTTCCGGGAAGGGTTCCCCAAGTGGCTTCAAGGTCAGCTGCTCTGGCATGACTTCTGTTAGTCCAGCTGCCATGGTGATCGGACGTGTTTTCGCCTCCTCTCCACTGCAGTCCCGCAACTCAGCAAACCATGCCTTCTCATGGTCCTGCAGTGTCAGAGGGTAATCTGACCCCTCCCCTCGGGTTTGAGGGGGCCTTTACCAGGGGGCCTCCCTGCTTCCTCTCGGGCAGCTACATGACTCTTATCCCTAGAGAGACCCTTGGCCCAGGGTACCGGGACCTCAGCCCTAGGATATGAGCCCCCGGCAGCATGGGTCAGAGCTGCCTCCCCGCCCACGAGGATGAGCACCCCCATAGCAGCCAGGGTCAAAGCTGCCCCCCGGCTCAGGAAGAGGGGTCCCTTAACAGTAACAGTAGTAATGCCAGTGAAAACAGCGTAAATCAGTTTGAAAAAACCGATGTATCAGTTCGGCAGAGTAACAATAGTGGCTGAACACAATTCTGTGTTTTGATGCTACAAAAAGTCTTGGCCAAGGTCGTGTCGTCTGTTATCAAATGAAAAAATATTACAGGCCGGCTGAAATTGAACATACCCATAACAATGTAATCAGTTTATCCGACTTCAGAAAACCCGGGAATACAACACGGGACACCAAACGGATGACAAACATTATCTTGCACACTATGATTGATCAGTGTATCGATAAACAGAACATCAGAGTATTTCTACTCTTTTGGAAAAAGTTAACAAAAGGAGTACAGGCCAAGAAACACAGACTGTCCTTCACTGATGAAAATCTGACCGAGAAAAAATTGACTTGCTGATCGGAATTTTCTCCGAACAGCAATTGTCCATCAATAAATTATAGAGCAAAAACAAGCAGAGAATGGATCGGTCACACAAGAATCCCCCTACCTCCCAAACCCCCCCTGTGATCAGACCACCTACGAAACCTTCCCTTTCAAAAACACCCCCCCCCCCAACCCCTTTGCCCGTTGTTGTCTTTGGGGGGGCTTAGGAGGCGGAGACTGGGACCCAATGATGGGAACTCCCCAACCTTGGGACTCAGCCCTCGACTCAACTAATTTTGCATGGTTTTTTTTTTTCCCTTTCCCACCTTTCGTTTCTGTCCCTTCACCAAACCCTTCTACTATCCACCTCCTAAGGTGTGAGAGCCGTGCTGAAAGGATGAAAGGCTGACTTTGTGCCAGTCCTGAACGGCCTGAGGGACCATGGCCCCGGTTTATTCCCCTGATTTAGTTATCTAGCCCTTACCCCTCAAGGGGACCCTGAGGGGTGGACCTGTTTTTATCCCCAACATAATCCAGGCTTACCATGGCCAATAATGAAAACTTATCTCCACTATTAGGGCAATGAGGCTTGCCCCTTTATCAAATAGCCCCAACGATGTAAACCCACCCCGATTCCCTGACCCCAGGCTCTCCTTTGACCACGGCCCCCGAACACTGCAACAACTCCCCCTCATCAATGCCTACTAGTACAGTAGCCAACAACCAATCCTTAAGGAACATTCCACTCTCCCAGCACGCTCAACTTCTCACCTCTACCCCCACAACCTCCAACATCAACCACCCTATCCTCCCTTATTAATACCTTACAGCCTTATGCCCACCTCCCCATAGCACTACCTCCCTCAACACTACTCCATCGTCACGCACCCGCCCTTCGACTACCCCTTCACTACAACAATATTGAATACCCTCTTCAGCGCAGCCAAAGGGGAAACCGTTTTTTTCGTGATCCCTCCCACAGCTCCCTACTCTGACAACACCCTTCTCTTCCAAAAATGTCTCCAAAACAGTAGGTAAAGTCTCTTTCCGTAGCCGACCCGACCGCTTCCCGTCTTTCACAGTAACATCCGAAAACAAGCTATAGCTTTAAACAAAACTAACAGACATATATGGTAACCCCATCCTTGCAGAACCCCATCCAACCCCCCAATACTTGCTCCCGGAACAGTTTTCAATCTCCCCAGCAAATTGCCCAATCTATGACAAAGATTGGTCAGATTGTGGAGAAGACCTACTTGCCTGTCTCACAGACTATGATGCAACGTCAGTACAATGCTACTCCATTCCCCCCCGAGGTAATCGAAAGAAACCCCCCTAACATAGCCAAAATTCCCTTCCGTAGACATGCCCTTCCTTTAACGTCTATATAGGAGGAGAATCCCTCCGTGTTCGTCCATACCAACCTCCTCGTACGTCTGTGCCAGAATTGTTGGCGTCTAGGAGACCCAGCCAAACTGTGCCGTTCCACAGCCAGATGCCCACTATGTGCCCAACCGGGGCCATACCGATCTAACTGCCCTGCACAATCACGCACATGTGCCAACGGGTGGCGGCCCCCATAATGTTTTTTATAGGGGCTGTCCCACCTACAAATTTGAGTCTGAGGTAGCAACTCTCAGATTCAAACTTGGACTCACACTACGTGAAGCCAGACAAGAAGCACGTCGACGGGGTTTCTCTTTTTACTCCTTACTCCCAGTAATACTGCTCATTCTACCAATTCAAAACCCACCCTCCCTACATCTAACCCCCCCTCTTCTACCTCCTACCTTCCCCAGTCAAACTCTTTTGCCATCCTAAATCCAGACACTCCAATCTCTACTACAGATATTTCAATCACCACCAACCCCAACACCTTCCCCTCTCCCTCCTCGCACTAAACCCGTAACAGACAGAACAAACGTTCCCCCCCTCTTCCCCTACCACACAATCACCTCCAAACCCTTTCCCTTTACTCCTTTGCCCTTGAGCACCATCCCCCTCTTCCCCCCCTCACAAGAAATCCTATATCCCCCAAAACTCCCAAACCAACTCCCTTTGAAAAACCCTTGAAAATATTCAAGATTACCTAATGAAAACTGACACTCAACCTCCAAATCTTAAAAACTCCTGCCCCCTTCCACACTCCAAGTAACTGCTGATATCCATCCTCCTCCTAACGATTCCCCCCTACACCCAATCCTCCTACCCCCTCCCAACACAACCCATCCCCCCCGACCCCAACCCCGCCCACATTATCCTCCCACCATCCCCCCTATCCCTTCCACTCCTTCCTGGATACACACGTGAATCCCTTATGTCACAAGTATCCCCTTCCTCATCTCCTAATACCCTCATAGTAGAACCCAACTCCCACACCTCTCCCATCTCAGACCTCTCAGGTCCTTTTCCCACCCTCTAACTGCTTCCCCCCTCAAAATCAGTAAAGTATAAATATCCTTCATTGGAATATTCGCGGTTTCCGCTCCCACAGACCTGAAACCCTTTGTCATACCTTTCCTCTTATAGTCCATCTATTGTATGCCTTCAAGAGACCTTTTTACACATCCTCCAATACCCCCAATTTATCATTTTTTCTTATCCCCACATTCCCTTTATGTCTCATCCATACTTATTAATCAGAAAACACCTTATGTCACACCTCCCTTTCAAACCAATGTCCCATGCACAGTTGTAATGTTCCCCTTTCAATCCCACACACCCTATTATCGTGCCCCACGTTTTGAACACCCGTACCTCTGCTTTTCCCCCCTCTATCCTCCCTTCACCGACCTCCCCAAACCTATCAGACATCCTTTCAGAATCCCACACTTTCTGCTTCAACAACCTATTCTCTTTCCTCAAAGGGTATCATATCCTTCTCTAATCTAACTCCTTACCACACCCGACCCTAACCCTTTCACTCCACCAATTCCTTTGCCCAGCTTAGACAACTAATCACTAACTCAACCACCCTTCCCATACATTAACTATAGTGCTACATGACCTTAGATGTCTAGCACATTTCTCTTGCTTTTAACCTTTTAACCATTGTAGTGAACTGCAAATACAATTATATTTCGCAAAGATATGTAACAAAAAAAAAAAAGTAGCGTCACTGCCACCCCATTTACTTATCGTATGGAACGAGTATGTTAGTTGTGAGAAGCGGGATAGAAGACTATGAGGAAAGGAGCAATAGATATGTAAAGGTAGTGTGTGTGTATGGTGTACGTGTGTAATGAGCACTAGGACACAAAAGTAAAAAATGCCCCAAAATTCGTCTGTGATCACCCTTTGTATACTCACTTGCTTGGTCTTTACACACGTTCTTATGTATATCCAGTTAATTAGTCTTTAGCTGTGTAAATATTTAGTACTTAAATAATTATTAGAATTTTTATTTTCTTAGAAAGATACTTTATTTTACTATTTTTGTATCAGGTGCTATATATGGTTATATTATTACACTAAGATAAGAAAACATGTAAATATGCAGTGTAAAATATGAAAGTTTACCCTACAAATTTCAGTTTTCTTTGTTTCACCAACAATGCGTTCTCTTTAATTAGAGGGAAACGCAGTTATATTTCACTATTGCTTTGTTTATTAAGGATACCATTCAGATGTTTCTCTCTTATTATTGAGGATTTTAAAAACCCCTTCAAAGGGTAATGTTTTTTTTTTCCTCCTGTTTTTTGTTGTTTGCTTCATAAGAAGTCCTTGGAGAGATCCACCAGATTGTAAAGCAGATGCCATCCCTTTGGAATCCTTTGAACTGATACAGGGAAGAATGAAGGAATTTGAGGAAAGTGTACAGACAAAAGGGTTCAAGAAGGGAAAACAAAAGGACAGTCAATACTACACACATTAGTGGAGAAGTGGACATCTGTGTCAATTAAGGTTTTTAGTTGTACAAGTTTAATGATTCATAATTCAGTATAAACAAGAAGTGTAAGATTATCAATTGTTTGATATTACCCTTCTCTCAGTTAAAATCTAAGACTGAAATTAGATCATCATAACCCTGTTATGAGTATTGTATTTTTATGTGTGGGTTCATCAAGAGTATGACTTAGGTAATGATACAGGAGAGCTCACACTTGACTTTTAAATTTAAAAGTGCCCCTCTAGATAAAGCCCAAGTGGATTTCCCAGTAGAAAGGGAAACAGTGGCTGTGACAGAAAGAGAAAAGGAGTGGGCGCCAATACACGTGTTGGGTTCGAAAATATAAAAAATCGTAGGCTTGAATATAGCCGACGAGAGGCGTGTGGCAGGGAGATCTCTCCCTGCACACGCAGGGATCCAATGGGTAAATAATTAGGTATGAAATTAGGGCTGGTTATTTGGTTCAATTGAATAATCCTTTTTCCTTTTACGTGTCACTACGAGTGAAACGGTGATATAAAAGTCTAAAATGATAAAACATTTATTAGAATAATAAGACAATGAAAACATTGAAAACGGTAAAGACAATAGTACAGGAAAAACATGCAACAAACACTATAATAATAATTTAAAAGAAAACACCAAATCATTAGTGCCACTCCCCGAACAAATATCTCCACAAATGTCTCTCACTTACTACGTCTATGTATCATCCAATTCGCTTTAAGGAAGGCCCATTCCGGGGACTCCTTAGCAGCCTAGCAGGACGAAGACCAATCCCTGAATCCTCTGTCTGCTGTTTCTGCCTTCCCACGTTAGTTCTTACGCAGGAGAACTTTGTAAAGTGTGGTTCTTTCTTACATTTTAAGATAAAACCAATGTTAAAATAATGTCTAAAATATAATATGATATTCATATTGTTACGCCGGCCGCCTCGTCTCTCTGCCACCAACACAAGGCAGGCTAGGCAGACGGCGTGCTATCCACAGGGTCGTGAACACTGAACAGCTCCAAGAAGCACCGAGCACCACAGCGTCCCAGAACACCAGGAGAGGAAACGCCAAGTGGCGAGGCAGGGCACGAAGTAAACACAAAATGACAGTCTTTCCTTTATTTACACAAGTTATTTACCCGTACACTTTTCTATAGGCACAATACAGGGGGGAAACCAGCACGTCACACAGCACAATACAGCTTATAACAGGGCAACACCAGGTTTATCTCAGGACACAGGGCACACACGAGGTCTTCACAGGAGGCAGCACCCAACTCCGTCTCTCTTGGCTTGTTCCTCCGCCCTCCTCACAGCCAGCTGCGACATGTTTGCCCAGTCCCTTCATGTAACACATGTTTCGTACAGAGACAAAGACCCACTGCGTAGCACTATCCCCCCTCAAGCATCGACCCGTCTTCTGACATATCTAAACCTGAAACAAACTACAGAAATTTAAATAAAACAGTCTAGAAACCCCCAAATTTAACCGGGGCCCTCGTTTTGGGTTTTTCGGAATTCCCCAGGGCTGCCCCGGGGGGTTTTCTGAAAGGGGGGGT
>NW_023640585.1:5000-7500 GCF_015228065.2 Penaeus monodon | reverse complement strand
GTTTTTTTTGTTGTTTGGATGTCACGTTTTTTTGTTTTTTAAAGGGCCACGGGTTGGTTTTGGGGGATTGTTTAAACTTTTTTTTTTTGTTGTTGATGTCACTTTTTGTGTGTTTGGATTTTTCACTGTTTTTTTTTGGATTTTTGTTTTGTCACTGTTTTTTTTTATTTTGGGATGTCACTGTTTGATTTTGAGGGCACTTTTTGGTGTTTTTGGGGGTCACTGTTGTTTTTTTGATGTAAACGGTTTGTTGATGTTGGGGTCACTTTTTGGGGATTTTGTTTGTCCATTTGTTGTTGAATTCACTGTTGTTTTTTATGTATTTTTGTTGTTGTTTTTTTTAAAGGTCACTGGGGGTTTTTTTTATGTCACTGTTGCTGTTGTTGTTTTTTGTAAACTTTTTTGTGTTTTTAAATGTCATGTTGTTTTTGGGTTTTGTTCATTTGGTTTTTTTGGATTTTTTGGGAGTCACTGTTTTGTTTATGCACTTTTGCTGTTTTTTGGATCGGGGGTTGTTTTGGCTGTTTTGATGTCACTTTTTGGCTTTTTTGTTTGATGTCCTGTTGTTTTGTTTCCCTTTTGTGTTGATGTTGAGGGTTTGCATTGTTTTTTGTTTTTTGTTTGTCATTTTTGTTAAATTTTTTGTTTATTTTCTTTTGTTGTTTTTTTTGTTGATGCCCAAAGGTTGTTTGTTTGATGCCCACTGTTTGTTGTTTTTTTGGGTTTTTGTCACGGGTTGTTTTTTGATTTTTGATTTTCACTGTTTTTGTTGTTTTTTGATTTTCACTGTTTTTGTTGTTGGCCCACTGTTGTTGTTGTTGATGTCACTGTTGCTGTTGTTGATGTCACTGTTGTTGTTTATGTCACTGTTGCTGTTGTTGATGTCACGTTGTGTTTTTTGATGTCATTTGTTGTTTTTGAGTCACGGTTGTTGATGTTGATGTAAAGTTTTTGATGCCCAATGTTTGTTTTTGGCACTTTTGGTTGTTTTTGTCACTGTTGTTGTTTTGAGTAAATTTTGTTTTTTGTTGATGTCACTTTGTTGTTGTTGATGTCACTGTTGTTGATGTCACGTTGTTGTTGTTTGTCATTTTGTTGTTGTTGATGCATGTGTTTTTGGGATGCCCATCTTTTTTGGTGAGTCCCTTTTGTTTGTTGATGAAATGTTGGTGATGCACTGTTTTTGTTGTCACTGTTGATTTTATGCCCTTTGTTGTTGTTGTGAGTCACTGTTTTTGTTTTTGGAGGGCACTGTTTTTGTTGATGTCTTTTTGAGGGTTGATGCATTGTTTTGATGTCACTTTTGTTTTTGGGATGTCACGGGTTGTTGTTGTTTGTCACTTTTTTTGGTTGATGTCACTGTTTTTGGGATGTAAATGTTGTTGTTGAGGTCACTTTGTTGTTGATGTCACTTTTTATTGATGTCATTTTTTGGGTTTTGGGATGTCCGGGTTGTTGTTTTGTTTTTCACGTTTTGTTTTTGTCTTTTTTGTTGATGTCACTTTTTGATTTTCCACTGTTTTTGGGTGATGTCACTTTTTTGGTTTTTTTGTTTGTCACCTTTTTGGGTGTTTGGCCCACTGTTTTGATTTGGGTAAATGCTTTTTGAGTTGATGTCACTGGTTATTTTGAGCCTTTTGGTTGATGGGGGAATGTCACTGTTGATGTTGATGTCGTTGTTGTTGTTGATGTCGTTGTTGTTGTTGATGTCACTGTTGTTGTTGTTGATGTCACTGTTTTGTTTTGATGTCACTGTTTTGTTGTTGATGTCACTGTTTTGTTGTTGATGTCACTGTTTGTTGTTGATGTCACTGTTTGTTGATGTCCACTTTTTTGTTGTTGTCACTGTTGTTGTCTTTGTTATTGTTGATGATGCCCCTGTTGTTAATGTAAAATGTTGATTTTGTATCATTTTGTTGATGTCCCCTGTTGATTTTGAATAAATGGGGGTTGATGTCACTGTTTTTGGGGTTGAGGTCACGGGTTGAGGTTGATGTCATTTTTTGATGTCAATGTTGTTGTTTTTTGATGTCAATTTTGATGTCCTTTTTTGTTTTTGGGGTAAATTTTTTTGTTGTTAAAGTCACGGGTTTTTAAAGTGTTGAGGTCATGTTGTTGTTGATGTAAAGTTTTTATTTGTTAATGTCACTGTTGTTGTGTTGATGTCATGTTTGATGTCCTGTTGTTGATGTCACTGTTACAGACATCAGCAGTGATGTCACTGTTGTTGTCACTGTTGTTTGTTGTTGATGTCACTGTTATTGCAATTGCAATTGTGGATGTCTTAAATCTCTCTTTTTTCATTATTATTTTGCACTGTAGTTGATATACAATATTTATAATAATAATGATAATAATAATATCAATAATCCAAAAATAAAATGTATTAATATCTAATTATTTCATATTATTATATTGTAATAATAATAATATGATAATATAATGATAATTAATATAATGATAATAATGATAATGATAATGATAATAAATGTAATGAATA
>NW_023640584.1:5000-10000 GCF_015228065.2 Penaeus monodon | reverse complement strand
TCATTATCATTATCATTACTAGTATTATTATTATTACTATTATTATTATTATTATCTGTTATCAACATTATTACTATTATCATAATTATTACTGTTTCCATAATTATCACTATTTTTTTTTTTTCAGTTATCATTGATATTATTATCATTATCACTATTATTATCATTATCAATGTTATTACTATTACTATTATTAATATTATTATATTTATTATCATTACTATCATTATTAACATTACAATTATTATCATTATCATTACTATTTATTATCCTTATCCTTCATGTTATTATTATTATTTTTTATTTTCCTTTTTATTTATTTTTTATTTTCATTTTTATTGATTTGTTTATTATTGCCATAATTACCATCATTTACAGAAGCAAAGAAGCAAAGGTGAGAACGCTATTGAAATTATGACTTTATTCAAGAAATGTATTGAAAAAAAAATCCTTATACCGAGGAAGAATACCTTGACACCAAAATTAACATGTACATTGGACGAAAGTGTTACGGTTATATTACTAGACCCCGTTATGAATTCTTGAAAACCATTAACATAATTGATACCTTTGGACGATAAGTGACTTGCTGATACAGTAGAATCAAAACCCATTTGCTCACATATAACTTGGCCTCACCGTCTCTTAACATTAAGCATCCGAGAACATTATAAGCCTTTGTAGAATTCGAATCCTGTCCGATCACGCTCGTAGAATCCGAATATCTCCAAATCCGTTATTCCGATCCTGCTTATCCGTAGTGTAGGTACGGATGCCCATAACCCCCGTACCCGCCGTATCCGCCATACCCGCCGTATCCTCCGTAGCCTCCGTATCCGTGCCCGTGTCCTAATCCATAGCCGAGGCCATGTCCATAACCGTACAGAGGCCGACCGAATCCCCCAAAGCCGCGTCCGAATCGCCGACCGAAGCCCCGACCGAAGTGCGGGTCGGATTCAGGGAGGGCCAGCGTTCCGACCACGAGGAGCGCGACCAGCAGGAGAGCGAAGGCGTGACGGACAGTCTGTTGGGGGGAGAAGGTTTTACATTATGATTAAAACAAGTAGCGTAAGAATGGGCGGATACCAGGCTGCCAACAAGATGCAGTGATAAGATTTAAACAAAGATATGAACAGAAATATAGATTACCTCCTTAGCTAAGACACTGTGGGCAAGTTGATCGAAGCGAGACGTTAAAGGTTATTAGCAGCCTAATGTAACTAGCCTAAATTTGCTACCGAAAAGGTATAAAAAAAAGGGACAAATGGCATTTCTCTCACTAGAGGATGTCAAGCCTGAAGTAAAATGCAGCTATATTCTTTGGGGCACGGCCAAAAACAGCATTTTTAGATAAAGTAAAATAACTTTTTTTCTGTTGATTTTGAAAACTTGCCATTATAGAGTATAACATTTATGTGGAAGGATGTCTCGCTGTAGTAATGTCTTTGAATCAGAAAAAAAGCTCTGAATGTAGATGTGAATATATTTTAAACTCCGAATCAGTCTTTTGAGCCCGTAAAAATAAAATTCACAACGCCAGGGAAGGAAATTACCATGACCTCGCAAAAGACGAGGTTTTAATAATTTAAGGTTTTGTTTAGTTTTTTTTTTTTCGATTCTTTCTCTCTTTACTTGTACTTAGCTCTATTCATTCCCATATACCTTAAGAACCATTTAAATTATACACGCCTTTCTTATATATATATATATATATATATATATATATATATATATATATATATATACATATATATATATATATATATATATATATAATGTATATATATATATATATATATATATATATATATATATATATATATATATGTACATATATATGTACATATGTCTTCACTGTAGAAACAATATTATTTCTACAACTCAGCTAGACTCATCTCTCACAATGACAAAAAGAAATGTATTAAAAAGAAATACAATAACATCCTTTCAGTCAACATTCAGCAACATACAACGAGGATGAAAAAAAATCGAATAATGATAATAAATAAATAATGAATAATTAAACAATGCACATTACCATACTGCAGAGGAATCAACGACGTCGTAGGTCAGACTTCACCTTTCAGACTCCGCAAGCACCTGAAAGCAGCCATTCTTATACAGCCTTGCTTGGGTGCCTGGCAACTCGGGTAAAGAAGCTCGAATTTCAGACCAGTTGAAAATACGAATCAGGAATTTCATGCCGGCTTCGATAGCTGGTTCAGAAGACAACGTTTGGCGGGAGGAAACTTATGCAAGCAAATAATCAAGTGATGGAAGCAATAAACAAGCAGGGAAGGATAAGTAGGCTGGGAAATTAGAGAGAAGCATTATAGTCAGTAAGCGAGGGATATAAAGCAGTAAGCAGGGGAGAATAAGTTAGTAGAGAAATCTGAAAGAAACAAGCAAGGAAAAAAGTGAGAGGTTATAATGATAATGATGATAATGATAAGGTGATGGAAATTATGATGATAACGTTGTAAGGTTTGGCGGGGGAAATAAGGTAGTAGAGAAATGGACAAGCATGGAAAAAGAAGGGAGTGATTATAATGATAATGAAAATGACAATAAAAACGCTGACGATTATAATGATGACTATAATGTGTTTGGTTGGAGGAAGTAAACATAGAGAAAAAGGGAAATTATCAAAATAATGGCCATAATTATGATAATATAATACTTCTAATAATCAAATAATAGCAATGATTGTTATGAAAATGGCGATAAATACGATTTTGGCGAAAGGGGAGAAGCAAATTGATAAAATAAGGAATTTATTATAATGATGAATATAAGAATGTAGTAAAACTGTATATCAAATAATGTATAATGATGATAGTAAGGAACATCATTATTGTTATTGTTAACATCATCATTGTTAATGCTGATTGCAAACAGAAAATACAATTCAAATAATGATGCAAATGAATAATGGCACAAAGTAATGGAAAAAAACACACACTGCAAACAGAAAATAATGATGATAACTGAAATTCGTTACGGAACAAACACAAACACGGTAAATATAAAAGGAAATTATGAATGTACATAATCAAGAGTGGAATTTTCCATTTCTCCTTCATAAGGGAGAATGAGTGTAAAATGTGTGTGTGTGTGTGTGTGTGTGTGTGTGTGTGTGTGTGTGTGTGTGTGTGTGCGTGTGTGATTGTGTGTCTGCGTGTATGTGTGTGTCTGCGTGTATGTGTGTGTGTGTGTGTGTGTGTGTGTGTGTGTGTGTGTGCGAGTGTGTGTGTGTGTGAGTGTGTGTGTGTGTGTGTGTGTGTGTGTGTGTGTGTGTGTGTGTGTGTGTGTGTAGCGCGCGCGCGCGCGGGTGTAGGCGTCTATATGTGAGTACATTTTTATATACCATTCACTAAGGGCGTTAATTGGGTAGGGGAGGCTGGGGGATGGGGCAACTGTTTTCTCTCCACAAGATCTGGATTGCACCCCCTATACACCTATATAGACCTGCTTAAAGCTTAAAAAACACCCCTCAAATAACAAATTTCTCAAAAGCTTTCCTCGATTCGGTCGCCTGTTCCCCGTTACCCCCCATGAAAAAGCTGAAATGACTGACGCCCATGCTTTTCACACGTAGCTAAAAAGCGTAGTCCGTAGATGTAACACGCCAACAGAGCGGCATAAACACCTGGGTAACAACCACCATTCGGGATTTCTCAAAGGATTACCCTAAGGTCGGAAATTACGCTCCCCTTTTATTAGATAGCGATTAGCGATGATAACAGTGATAATATTGATAATGATAGTAATGATAATAGTAATAGTAATAATAATAATAATAACAATAATAATAATAATAATAATAATAATAATAATAATAATAATAATAATAATAATGATAGTAATAATAATAATAATAATAATAATAATAATAATAATAATAATAAAAATAATAATAATAATTATTATTATCATTATTATCATTATTATTATTATTATTATTATCATTATTATTATTATCATTATTATTATGATTTTTTATCATTTATTTTTTATTATTATTATTATTATTATTATATTATTATTATTATTATTATACATATTAGATAATATAATAGAATAATGAATTAATATAATAATTCATATATATAATTACTATTATCATTATAATATATAATAATGATAATATGATAATATATGATAATATATAATAATAAAAGGAAAATGATCTGATAATATTTGATAATATAATATCAATTAAATAATGATGAGATATCGATAATGTAATAATAATAATACCAGTGAATAATTATGATATTAGATGACAGTAGTATATAATATAATATAGTTATTATTAACTACATGTAAATACATTAGCATCATCAATTCACTATTATTTATGGGGGGATATAATCATGGAAATAGCAATAATATCAGGAAATTATTATGATTAATCAATAAAAGTTTATTATAGGGTTTTATATATAATATTATAAGTAGTATATATATGTATATGAATAATACCATAATATAATAATGTGGATGAGAAAAATGATATGATCTATAATATAATAAACTAAAATACTAACATATAGACTAACCGAAAAACTAATAATAATAATAATAAAATAATATAATAATAATATATAATATGTACATAATAATAGATAATATAATAACAAAAAAAGTATAATGATATGAAAATAATAGTAAAATAATTATGAGATAATATAACACCACGACAACAACAACAACAACATAACAACAATAATTAAGAGATATAATAATAATAGGTATTTGGGGGTAATGAATAATGAAAGATGTTATATAATAATAATATTAATTATAACAACAACAACAAAAACAACAACAACAATAATAATAATAATAATAAAAATGAAATAAATAGCAATAATATAATAATTTAATAGTAATAATGTAAATGAGATTAAAGATAAAAGATTAATTAAAATAATAATAACAATGATAGTAATATTAAAAATAATAGTAAAAAATAATGGCAAAAAAATATTAAAAAT
>NW_023640584.1:0-2500 GCF_015228065.2 Penaeus monodon | reverse complement strand
CAATAATGATGTTCCTTACTATCATCATTATACATTATTTGATATACAGTTTTACTACATTCTTATATTCATCATTATAATAAATTCCTTATTTTATCAATTTGCTTCTCCCCTTTCGCCAAAATCGTATTTATCGCCATTTTCATAACAATCATTGCTATTATTTGATTATTAGAAGTATTATATTATCATAATTATGGCCATTATTTTGATAATTTCCCTTTTTCTCTATGTTTACTTCCTCCAACCAAACATTTTATTTATTTTCTCACTTATAATCACTCCCTTCTTTTTCCATGCTTGTCCATTTCTCTACTACCTTATTTCCCCCGCCAAACCTTACAACGTTATCATCATAATTTCCATCACCTTATCATTATCATCATTATCATTATAACCTCTCACTTTTTTCCTTGCTTGTTTCTTTCAGATTTCTCTACTAACTTATTCTCCCCTGCTTACTGCTTTATATCCCTCGCTTACTGACTATAATGCTTCTCTCTAATTTCCCAGCCTACTTATCCTTCCCTGCTTGTTTATTGCTTCCATCACTTGATTATTTGCTTGCATAAGTTTCCTCCCGCCAAACGTTGTCTTCTGAACCAGCTATCGAAGCCGGCATGAAATTCCTGATTCGTATTTTCAACTGGTCTGAAATTCGAGCTTCTTTACCCGAGTTGCCAGGCACCCAAGCAAGGCTGTATAAGAATGGCTGCTTTCAGGTGCTTGCGGAGTCTGAAAGGTGAAGTCTGACCTACGACGTCGTTGATTCCTCTGCAGTATGGTAATGTGCATTGTTTAATTATTCATTATTTATTTATTATCATTATTCGATTTTTTTTCATCCTCGTTGTATGTTGCTGAATGTTGACTGAAAGGATGTTATTGTATTTCTTTTTAATACATTTCTTTTTGTCATTGTGAGAGATGAGTCTAGCTGAGTTGTAGAAATAATATTGTTTCTACAGTGAAGACATATCTACATATATATATATATATATATATATATATATATATATATATATATATATATATATATATATATATATATATATAATTATTATATATATATTACATTATATATATACATATATATATATAATATATATATATTATATATATATATACATTATATATATATATATATATATATATATATATATATATATATATATATAAGAAAGGCGTGTATAATTTAAATGGTTCTTAAGGTATATGGGAATGAATAGAGCTAAGTACAAGTAAAGAGAGAAAGAATCGAAAAAAAAAAAACTAAACAAAACCTTAAATTATTAAAACCTCGTCTTTTGCGAGGTCATGGTAATTTCCTTCCCTGGCGTTGTGAATTTTATTTTTACGGGCTCAAAAGACTGATTCGGAGTTTAAAATATATTCACATCTACATTCAGAGCTTTTTTTCTGATTCAAAGACATTACTACAGCGAGACATCCTTCCACATAAATGTTATACTCTATAATGGCAAGTTTTCAAAATCAACAGAAAAAAAGTTATTTTACTTTATCTAAAAATGCTGTTTTTGGCCGTGCCCCAAAGAATATAGCTGCATTTTACTTCAGGCTTGACATCCTCTAGTGAGAGAAATGCCATTTGTCCCTTTTTTTTATACCTTTTCGGTAGCAAATTTAGGCTAGTTACATTAGGCTGCTAATAACCTTTAACGTCTCGCTTCGATCAACTTGCCCACAGTGTCTTAGCTAAGGAGGTAATCTATATTTCTGTTCATATCTTTGTTTAAATCTTATCAACTGCATCTTGTTGGCAGCCTGGTATCCGCCCATTCTTACGCTACTTGTTTTAATCATAATGTAAAACCTTCTCCCCCCAACAGACTGTCCGTCACGCCTTCGCTCTCCTGCTGGTCGCGCTCCTCGTGGTCGGAACGCTGGCCCTCCCTGAATCCGACCCGCACTTCGGTCGGGGCTTCGGTCGGCGATTCGGACGCGGCTTTGGGGGATTCGGTCGGCCTCTGTACGGTTATGGACATGGCCTCGGCTATGGATTAGGACACGGGCACGGATACGGAGGCTACGGAGGATACGGCGGGTATGGCGGATACGGCGGGTACGGGGGTTATGGGCATCCGTACCTACACTACGGATAAGCAGGATCGGAATAACGGATTTGGAGATATTCGGATTCTACGAGCGTGATCGGACAGGATTCGAATTCTACAAAGGCTTATAATGTTCTCGGATGCTTAATGTTAAGAGACGGTGAGGCCAAGTTATATGTGAGCAAATGGGTTTTGATTCTACTGTATCAGCAAGTCACTTATCGTCCAAAGGTATCAATTATGTTAATGGTTTTCAAGAATCATAACGGGGTCTAGTAATATAACCGTAACACTTCGTCAATGTACATGTTAATTTGGTGTCAAGGTATTCTTCCTCGGTATAGGATTTTTTTCAATACATTTCTTGAATAAAGTCATAATTTCAATAGCGTCTCACCTTGTTCTTGCTTCGGGTTTTTTAAATC
>NW_023640583.1:0-11185 GCF_015228065.2 Penaeus monodon | reverse complement strand
AAAAAAAAAACGTTTTTTTTTTTATTTTTTTTTCGGCCCCCACTTACAGATTTTGGGTTTGGGAAAAAAACCTTTTCGGGGTTTTGGTGGGCCCCCCTTTAAAAAAAGTGGAAAAAAAAAAGGCCCACTGCTTTGCTTTTGGGGTAAGGGGGACCAGCATTCTCCGACCAACGGGGGCTTTTTCCTTAACCACCCCCCAACAAAAAAAAAAAAAAAAAAAACGGGGGAAGTTTTTCCCCTTTGGGTACCCCCGGGACACAAAAAAGGGCCTTTTAACTTTTTTTGGGCTGGGGGGACCCCCACCCAGGGGGGGAAAAAAGAAAAAAAGCCATTTTCCCCCTGGCTTTTGGGGGGTTTTTCCAGTTGGGGGTTTAAAAAAAAAACAACTCCGGGGAAAAAAACAGGTAGATTTTTTTTTTTTTAAAAAATTAGTATGTTTTCCAAAAATTAAAAAAATGTGATAGGGGGTCCAATAAGGTATATTTTTTTTTTTTGGGATTTTTGTCAGGGGGAACCGAGTATTGATTTTAAAAAAAAACCCCTAGGGGAAATTTTTTTTTTTGGTTTTCCCCCATTTTTGTTATTATTTTACGGGGGAATATTGATGGTGGTAGTGGGGGGGTTTTTATGGGAAAAAAAAAAACCGGGGGAAAAAACCTGGTTTTCTTTCCAAATTCAAAAAATAAAAAGATTACTGGGGGCTTTTTGAACGGGAAAAAAAAAGGGGGGCCCCCCCCCCCAGGGGGGAAACCCAGTTCTTGAAGCACGGGGTTTTTGAGCCCCATTTTTTTTTTCCCCCCCCCCGGGGAAAAATGCTTTGGAAAACTTAAAAAAAAAAAACCAAATTTTTACGGGGCCATCCTTTTGGGCCCAAAAAAAATTTCAGTATATGCAAAAAAAAAATCCTCATAAAAGTGCCCCCTGGTTTATTTTTTTCGTAAACCCCGGGGGGGAAAAGGGGGGTTTTTTTTAAACATCTTAAACGCGAAAAAACCCATAAAAAACCGGGGAAACCCAAGGGTTTAACCGTAAAAACCCGTGAAAACTAGTTTTTTTTCGTCATTTAAACCCCCCCCTTTTAGGCGTCGGGCCCTATACCAAGGAGGGCGCTGTTCTTTCTAAAAACCTGAGCCCACCCATTAAAAAAACTTACTACCCCCCAACCTAAGGCCATTGAACCAAAAATTTTTATTTTGGGACGGGGCCCCACCAGTATTGAAAGCCCAGCAAAAAAATGTTTACGAAACAAAAAAAAACAAAAAAAGTCCCCATTTTTGGGGAAAGACGAAAAACAGAAAAACACCCAAGCCCCAGGGTCCGATTGTAATTGCCCTAAAAAAAAACTACCCAGCAGGGGATAAAAACTTTTTTTAAAAAACCGATTAGCCATCATATATTTTCAAGAGAGTAAAAAACACGAAAAAAATTTCAACCCACTCCGGATGGATTAAAATTCCAACAAACCCCCCCCGACCGACGGTGGGGGAAAAAAAACCCGAGCCTAAAAAAAACGCAATCTAAAAGAAATTTTTTGTTTGGTTTCCTTTCTTTGGGTTTAAAACGAAGGAAAAAAAAAGAATCCCTTTAACAAAAAATTCCTTAGGGAAGGGGGGGAAAAAAATTCGATTGGGAAGGTGGGCTAGAAGGTGCGGTTCTCCAGTTCGGGGAGAGGAGGGCCGAGTCGAAAGATTAAATCGACCAGACGGAATTGAAGAACAGTAAATCAGTGATGTGTCCGATGTAAGGGACCAAAATGTAACATTGCTCGGGGTTTGGAGCGAAAACAAGTAACCCAAAAAACCTTTTTAAAAACAAAAAATCCAAAAGGGGGGGGGGGGTTTTAAAGTTGGAGGGGGAAATAGAACATGGTAAAAATTTCCCGCCGTACATTTGGTACCAGGAACCGGAACCATTTTTTTGAATGGATTAGTTTTTGATGAAAACGTTTTTCGCCCGGGCATCCACGGAAATTGGAGGGATGTGAGGGGAACCGTGAAAAAACTGCTCACCCCACTAGAGAAGTATAAAAATTCTGTAACTCATGAGCTTGGTTTGATGGTTTTGGATTGATGATAAAGATTTTTATAAATAAGTAATTTTAATTCATCAGTTAATTTTTTTTTTTTTTTTTTTTTTTTTTTTTGGGGCCCAAAAACCGCATTTTGGGAATTTTCATTTTGTCCGGGAAAAAACCCGGGGGAGGGTTTTTTTTCCCTTTCACGAAATCTTTTACAAAATTTTAATCTACTGGGAAACCTCTACGAAAAATATTAAAACCGTAAAAAAATTGAAAGAAGCAAAAGCAAGAAAAAAGGGGGAACCTCAGTTCATCGCCATCTTTTTTTTTTCGGGAAAAACGAATATTTTTCTTACTATGAGGGGATTTTTATTTCCTGTTTAACCACCAACAATTATGCAAACCGGGGGCCCGATTTTTTGTTTCAGGAAGAATTTAGAAAGAAGGAAAAATGAATATATTCGACGATGGGATTGAAAAATGAAAATAATTTCCCCTTGTTTTTCGATTACATTTTAGGGGGCTGACCGCGGTTTAAAACTCTGGAGGGGGCCTCGAGATTAGTAACAGTGGGGTCGCGATGGGGCCAACAGTGGGCGATCTGCAAGGATTACAAACAAAAACAAAACCCCCCGAGAAAAGAGCAGGTTTTGCTTTTTGATAGGGTTGGTTTTTAGGGGCCTTAAAAAATTTTTTTTTTTTTTTTTCCATAAAGTAAAAAAACGATCAATGAATTCCATATTCCCCAAAACGTTGTTCCAAGAGTGGGGCCCCCCATGTTTTGATCATAAAAGCTTTTCAGATCCTTGGGACAAGGGGAAGGACGAACAACAAAACAAAAAACAAACAAAAAAATGGCAAGCATCAAAAAACAGAAAAAACAAAAAAGAGTGCCCACCTATAATCAGAGGGTGTACCAAAAAAATTACGCTAGATGAATGATATGAAAAAAAAAGCAGTACAACTTCAAAATTCCCCTTTAGATGGGGGACAATTTAACTGGTTTTGTATTTTTCTCGTTTTTCCATATTGGAGATTTTTTTTTGTCAATTATTATTACAAAATAAAATTAAATTAAGAAATTATAAAAAAGGATAAACCTGTTGTTTTCCTATTTGATACAGACACCTTGAGTCTTATACCTTGATTCATATGCCCAATTTTTTTTCAAGCACCACGTTTTTATACTAATACATCAACAGAAAAAAGAAAACCTTAAATTATTTTTTTTTGTGAGTTGTTTTCCCCCTCAGACAACCCTAAACACTCTTGGGGTTTAGTACTACTTTGGGCCCTACGCACACTCAATCCCCCGCAATCTGAATTCACAGACCACCCCAAAAAATTTTGAATTTTTTTATATGAATTTTAATTATGAGACCCGCACGTCCCAGTCGAAAAATAAAAAAATATTTTTAATTAAAAAAAATCAATTATTTGGGGTCCGTTGGAATCTCATACTGGCAGGTTAAGCGGGGCAGGGCAACGCGGAATAATAAACCGAGAGCCCCCTCGGGTTTGGGATGCATCCGGAACTTTTTTTTTTTGTATAAATTTTTTATGTGTATATTTCCAAAAACTTTATATGCGGCGTTAATTAATTTCATAAACAAAAATTCGAGGAGTTCGTTTCCTCGACCTCGGATTGGCAGGTTTTTAAGCGGGTAATAGGCCAATTGCGGTTATAACCCGAAGAGTCCCTCGGGCCGATTTGATCCGCCCTACTTTTTTTATATAAAATTTTTCTTCCTTTAAATTAAAGTCTATGCGTTCTCGGAGGGTTGTTGCAAGAGAGTTCGTCCCAAAAACACCCACGTGGAGGGTGGCTTCCAGGGCTTCCATCGGGGGAACGGCCCAAGCGCGTTTCATCGACACGTTTTTTTATTCGTTTCATAGCGCTGTACCAAGCGAGAGTTTTGTTGGGCACCTAAAGCGAGGGACGAAGGATGGCCCGTGGCGCCGCTGCAGCGGCCCCGTTGAAAGGCCGCTTCGGACGTTCCACAAGCGGCGTTTCATCGACACGCTTTTTTACTTCGCTCATAAAGCGCTGTTCTGACGACGCTCTCGGACGTACCAAGCGAGAATTTGTTTTGTGGGCGTGTAGAAGAGCGAGACGAAGGGAATGCCCTCTCTGTTTTTGTGGTTTCTGTATAACCTACTCCGTCCCCCATTGATCTAAAATTATGAGTAGTACCAAGACAGAATGACACAAAAAATGAAGAAAGATTATTGATCTAAAAATTAATAGCACAGAAAAAAAAAAAGTTTTCGGTGATGAGCAAGCACAAAAAAAAAAAAGGGTTTTGATCTACAGATTTAGCATCCCACAAAAGAAAAATTGGTTTCGAAGATAGGGAGAAAGAAAAAAAGTTTTTTGCTGCTGAAAAAATAAAAAAAATAGTCAAATCTTTAAATTGAGCACAAAAAGAAAAAAAACGATTTTTTTTCCGATGACAACGAGGAAGAAGAAAGTTTTTTTTTTGGGAAAAAAAACGAAATAGAAACATCCGTCTTCGTCGGGAAAAATTTTTAAACGCGGGGAATTTAAAATTTTCCGTTTTTTTCCCTTTTTGTTTTTTAAAATTTCGAAGACGCCCATTCCCACCGTTTTTTTTTTTTTTTTTTTTGGAAATAATGTTCTTTAAATAAAATTAGGTTTAACTTAAAAAAAAATCTTTTTTTTTCTGTTTCCATTTCTGATTCACATTTAAGTATACGTTCGACCAAAATAGCTTTTGCGTGTATGTTTGCTTGTTTTTTTTTTTGGGGGGGGTGTTGGTTGGTGTGTGTGTGGGTGTTTTGGGTGGGTGTGTGTTTTTGGGTGGGTGGTGTGGGGGTGTGTGTTTTTTTGGTTTTGTTTTGTGGGGGGGTTGGTGTGGGGTTGTGGTGTGGTTGGGGTGGGGGGTTTTGTGTTATGTGGGGTGTTGTTGGTTTTTTTGTTTGTGTGTTGTGGTGGTGTGGTTGGTTGGTTGTGTGTGTTGGTTTGTGTTTTGTGTGGTTGGGTGTTGTGTAAAAAAAACCCTACGTAAAGGGGGAATATGTGTATACGAAAACCCCATCTCTGGATGGTCAGGCCCAGGTTGGACCAAAAAACATATTAAATTTTTTTCCCCGGGAGGCGACTATTGTATTTTTTTTACATGCCAACCCGATTCCAATTATATTTTAAATAAAACATGTGTATTTTAGACATAATTTTAAAATTTGTCCACCCAAGGGTAGTCTTCAGGAAGAACGAAGAAAGGGGAGAGAGGGGACAGAAGGGACAAGAGGAACAGGAAATTATAGTTCCTCTAAAATTTAGGTTTGGAGTTTTTTTGGGTTGTAATAAAATTAAAATTAAAGTATAAAGAATTTGAATAAAAAAAAACTCTATATTTAGTTTATTTTATTTTTTATTTTTTTTTATTTTCTAGAAAAAAATCTATTCAGTGGCCAAAAAAGCTTAAAAAATGAAAACAAAAATGTTTTTTAATTTTTTTGCAGGAAAAAAAAAAATTAATAAATTGGGGAAAAATGGACTATCAAGGAGAAGAGCAGAATAAAGGTTCCCAAAGAAAAAAAGTATGTAAGCGGGGACTCCGAAGGCGACCGTTCCTGCCGCTGTCATGGAATGGTGGAGTAGAGCTTACTCAAGAAAAAACAGCGACGTAAATTTCAAAAAGTTTGCGGCTAGAGATTGAAATGGAGACGGAAAAGAATGCAAATACTACGCCAAAATCATTATTTAGATTCAGGAAAGCGTGTTACGCCCGATTTACAGAATGTACTTGAACAGAAACGGCGAGAGGTTGCATTAAAGCAGGAGGAAATTGCAACACTTGCCCAAAGCTAAATGTTAACATTAAAAAGATGTACTACAAAGAGATTAATAAAAACTGGCTAACGTCTCTTTGGTATTCTTAAAAATTGTTTTAAATATTACACGTCTAACTAAAAAAGATCACCCATTTGTAAAAAAATGATTACAAGACGAAGTATATACATAAATACCAAAATACACACACGTGATTATAAATTATATCCGTATCTATAACATACTTAGATATTATATAATTTTGCGAAATATAACAGATGGTGTGGGGATAGAATCTCGGTTCCCCTATCGTTTTAATGTTTGGTTTAACGCGGTTATTAAGCTATCCTAGTTTTTTTTTTTCTTTTTTTAAGTTAACATCTTTATTAAATCTTTGCATCTACCCATCAAATTTGGAAAAAAAAAATAAAAAGAAGGAGGGAGAGTGTAGAATGTGGTCTTATTGAAAAATTATAATCATTAATGTAGAAGCTGATACATTTACCCTATACATTTTCTACCTAAAACAGAGTTGATCTGTCATTAGTTTCATATAACATATAATGTTTTTAAAGAGTTCCTTTATCATTTTTGAATTGTGTTCACACAATAGATGATATCCTCACTATTTCCTTTGTCGTGTCCACTCAACATACTACAAGCTGTATACGGTGTGGGAAAAATTACAATTTATACGACATAAGCTGATTTCAATGAAAATCTGGAATTCCCGGCCCTATTCGACACATTACAACGTTTTTTTGTTAAACTGATAATAATAGTGATAATGATGACTACCCGTTCCTTTGGATGGTCAAAGTCTTGTGGACAAAGACAGATGTAAGATGTAGTTTCCCTGTGGGCACCCATAATATTCATTTTGTATGCAATCCAAACATAATATATAGACATAAACATATTCGTGTCAGTGGTGTAGTCAGAGAGGAACAGACAGAAAGAAGAGAGAGAGAAGGAGAGAGAAGAGAGAGAAAGGAGTCGTCTAGAATTTAGATGAGGTTGAGTGATATTGTAAATAAGCTTACAATTCTGTAACTCAGAAAAAGAAAAAATTATTATAAACACACCCTGATTTACATAACGCCATTTTTGGAGTCGGAGAAAAATTAAGTTGTGGGACATTTTTTTTTTAATTCTATCGGGGAAAAGGTCTGCAAGGGAAAATGGAGGGAGAAGTTTCCCAGAAAAGCGGTGTCTTTTTCAAGGAGACTTCTCTTTATACATCTGGTCCCCACCAATTCAAAAGACTGCCAGGATATCGAGTTTCGACTCCGAAGAAGAAGACGGAACCGACGGGACGACGAACGACTACGTCAGCAACAACCACCAACCACCACCCGGGACGCCGCCGCCCGCCTCCGCCCGCCCGCCGTCTCCCCCCCGGTCGTCGGTGGAATATGGAATTTTAGCTTTCAATTTCCCAAATGGGCCAATTGATGATGGAAGAAAATACATCAAGAAAAAACGAATAATATACATCAGATTAGAAAATGGAGATTGCCATTAAAGAATGGAAGAGATTGCGACAGACAATGAAAACAGAAATTCATTCAAGATACAACAGGGAGATTGAAATGAGGCAGGGCGGAGAAAAGAAATGATACATCGGATATCCGAGTCACATTCAAACAGAAAATTTTCAGTCTCCGTCCCGCCGGCCGTCGGAGGATAATAAAATAGAATAAAAGGAAAGAAATTTCAACGAGTGATTAAGTTCGGGGGGTATAAATTAGGAACCACGAAAGAATTGGGGTTTTAATGGTTTAAGGGTTTTAAAGGGGCCAAAAAAAATAAATGTTGCTGGGGAACATCTAAGGTCCTGTAAGGCACATATAAGTTTTAATGTTAGGGAAAGGGGGGGGGTTGGAGTTTTATTTGATTTAGTTGTCTAAGCTGGGGCAAAAGGATTTTTGGTTTGGGGTAAAAAAGGGTTTTGGGGGTCGGGTATGGTTAAGGAGTTAGATTAGATGGAAGAATATGTTATGCGGTTGAGGGAAAAGAAAATAGGTTTTTGAAGCAAAAAAGTGTGGATTCGGGTAAGGGATGTCTGATAGGTTGGGGAGGTCGGGTTGGAAGGGGGAATGGGGGTTTTGGGGGAAAAGCAAGGTACAGGGGTTTTTTCAAAAACCGTTGGGGCACGGGCAAAAGGATTTGGTGGGGGATTGGAGGGTGTCTGGTGGTGTGGTTAATTGGAACTTTAGGGAGAGTTTAAGATTTACATAAGGGATTTCCAACTTTGCTTTAAGGGGAGGGAGGTGGAAAAGGGGGATAGAGGGGATGGTGGGGAGGGTTTTTAATGTGGGGCCCGGGGTTGGGGGTCGGGGGGGATGGGCTTGTTTGGGGGGGGGGGTAGGGAGGATAGGGGTGAAAGGGGGGATAATCGTTTTAGGAGGGAGGAAAGGGGAATATCAGCAGTTAACTTGGAGTTGGGAAGGAGGCAAAGGATTTGTTTAAGGATTTTTTGGAGGGTTTGGGGAAGTGTCCAAGGGTTTTTTTCATTAGGTAATTTTTTGAATATTTTTCAATGGTTTTTTTCTTCTTTTCTTGGAGTTGGTTTTTCGGGAGTTTTTTTTGGGGGATAAGGGATTTCCTTTTTTGAGGGGGGGGGAAAGGGGGGGGGGATGGTTTTTCTCAAAGCAATAAAAAAAGGAAAGGGTGGAGGTGATTGGGGTTGTGGTTAGGGGAAGAAGGGGTGGGAAAACTTTTGTTTCGGTCCTGTTACGGTAGGGAGGGGAGGAAGGGGAAAAGGGGAAGGTTTTGTTGGGATTGTTTAAGTGGTGATTGGAAAAGTATCCTGTAGTAGAAAAAATTGGAGTGTTCTGATTTTAGGATGGAAAAAAAAGGTTTTTGGACTCGGGAAGGTTTAGGAGGTAGAAAGAGGGGGGGTTAAAATGGTGAGGAGGGGGGTTTTTTTTTAGGAGGAAATTGGGGAAATTTGAGGCAGTAATTACTGGGGGTAAGGATTTAAGGGAGAAAAAAACCACGCCCCCCGACGTTGCTTTCCTTTTTCTGCTTTGTTGCGTTTTTTGGGAGTTCCCCCCAATTTTTTTGAATCTGAGATTTTTGGCTACCTCCAGACTCAAAATTTTTATAGGGGGGGGGAAACAAAACCCCTATAAAAAATACATTAGGGGGGGGCCGCCCACAGTTGGGCACCATGTTGGGCGTTGATTGTGCAGGGGCAGGTTTAAAAATGGGGTATGGGCCCAGGTTGGGCACATTAGTTGGGCATTGGCTGTGGAACGGCCAATTTTTTTTTTGGCCAGGGTGGGTCCTAGACGCCAACAATTTTTGGAAATTTGGACGGGGGGAGGGGGTTGGTAATGGACAAAACAGGGGAGGGATTTCTCCTCCTTATGTAAGACGTTTAAAGGGGAAAGGTCATGGCCTACGGAAGGTAAATTTTTTTGGCTTATGTTAGTGGGGTTTTTTTTTCGATGACCCTCTTGGGGGGAAGAAGGTTAGCATTTGTACTGATGTTTTTTTGCATCATAGGTCTTGTGAGGGGCAAGGGGGGAAATTTCCTTCCCACAATCTGACCAATTTTTTTTGCCCCATGGGATTGGGGCAATTTGCTGGGGAGATTGAAATTGTTCCGGGTTTGAAAAGTATTGAGGGGTTTGGGTGGGGTTCTGCAAGGAATGGGGTTTTACCATTATAGGTTTGTTTTAGTTTGTTTAATGCTAAAAGCTTGGTTTTCGGATGTTTACTGTGACAAGAACGGGAGCGGTTTTGGGGGTCGGCTACGGAAAGAGACTTTTACCTAACTTGTTTTTTTTGGGGGGACATTGTTTGGAAAAAAAGGGTTTTTTTGTTCCAGAGTAGGGAGCTTGTGGGAGGATCACGAAAAAATGGGGGTTTTCCCAATTTGGCTTTTGGCTGAAGGAGGGAAAATTTCAAAATTTTGTTTTGAGAGATAGGGTAGTCCGAAGGCCGGGGGCGTGACCAAAAAGATGGGAAGGGTTTTTAGTTTTTTAAGGGAGGGTTTTGTTTATGGGGAGGGGGGGGCAATAAGCTGTAAGGTATTTAATAAGGGGGGGGGATGGGGTGGTTGATTTTTGGAGGTTTTTGTGGGGGGTAGAGGGTTTTTTGAATTTTGGAGATTGCTGGGAGAGTGGAAAATTTTTTTCCTTAAAGGGTTAAATTGGTTGGGCTACTGTACCTAGTAAGGTATGATGAGGGGGGTAGTTTTTTTATTGGCATTTGTTCGGAAAGGCCGGTGGTCAAAGGAAAGACCCCCTGGGGGTGGGGGGGGAAATCCTGGTGGGGTTTTTTACACCCTTTTTGGGGCCCTATTTTAAATAAAGGGCAAAGCCTTCATTTGGCCCCCTAAAATAGTGGGGATAAGTTTTTTCCATTTACTGGCCATGGTTTAAGCCTGGAATTTATTTTTGGGGATAAAAAAAAAACAGTCCCCACCCCTCAGGGGTCCCCTTTGGGAGGGGGTAAGGGGGCTGATAAAACTAAAATCAGGGGAAATACCGTGGCCCCCATGGGGGCCCCTTTTCGGGGCCTTTTTCAGGATTTGGCCCACAAAAAGTCAGCCCTTTTCATCCTTTCAGCACGGCCCCCCCCTCATTTTACTAGGGAGGGGGGGTTTAGCAGAAAAGGGTTTGGGGGAAGGGACAGAAAAGAAAAAAAGTGGGAAAAAAAAAAAAAGACCATGCAAAAAATTTAGTTGGATTTCGGGGGCCTGAGTCCCCAAGGGTTGGGGAGTTTTTTCCCAATCTTTTGGGGTTTCCCCAGGTTCCCCCCCGCCCCCCTAAGCCCCCCCCACGACCAAACCAACGGGCCAAGGATTGGGGGGGGGGAGCAACGAAAAGAAATTTTAAAACAACGGAAAATAAACCCAACAGATTTACACCCCAGGAGATTGGAAAAAAGGGCAAAGAAGGGGGAAAAATAAATAAGAACCTGAAGAGAAAAAAAAAAGGTTATTAACAGGATACTGAAACGAAAATTAAAAACAGAAATTTTATGGTAGGCAGGAGGTTTACAGTACTACAACCAAATAAACAATTAATTAAGAAATTTTCGGAGGCGTTTGGATATTACATGAAGGATTACAGAATTATACACGGAAAATTTCTTTTTTTGTTATTATTGTATGGCCCAGGTTGAGTGGAATCGAATCTTTCCCATCACCCCCCCACTTACAGTTTTTTTTCTTTTTTATCCCCCATTTTATATTCCAATTGCCAATGGCTTTTTTTTTTTTTTTGTTTCGGGAAAGATAATTTGGGAAACTGACAAAAATTGGGTTTTGCCAACTGGCCCGCCGGTTTATACCTCCAACATATTTACTAGTTTTTTGAATTTGGGGGGGTTTTTTTTCTTAAGGTAATTTTCTTATT
>NW_023640582.1:7500-11190 GCF_015228065.2 Penaeus monodon | reverse complement strand
TATATATATATATTTTTTTTTTGGGGTATAATTTTATTTTAAATAATATATATATATATATATTTTATTTTAAATATTATTATATATTAAAAACTTTTAAAATTATAATATATTATATCTAAAATATATTATAATATAATATATATTTTTTTTTTTTTATTATATATTTAGATATTATATAAAATATATATATATATATATATATATTTTCCAAAAAAGGGTTGGGTACAAAAAAAAAAAAAAAAAAATAATATAAAATATTTTATATATATATAATATATATATATTATATATATGTGTGTGTGGGGGTGGTGTGGGGTGTGTGTTTGTGTTGTGTGTTTTTGGGTGTGTTTTTTTTTTATAAAAATTTTAAATATAAATAATAAAAAAATTATTAACACAAAAAAAAAAAAAAAACAAAAAAAAACTAAAAACCCAACCCAAAATTATTTTAAAATAAATATAATTATATAAAAAAAGTATTAAAAGGGTGTGGTGTGTTTTGGGGGGGTTTGTTTTTGGTATAAGTTTTTTTTAATAAAATTTTCTTGTTTTTTTTTTAATATAATTATATATGATATATATATAAATATAATAAAAGATATATAAAACCCAAAAAAAAAAAATTTTTTATATAAATTTTATATATTAAAATATATAAAATTATATAAATATATTTTAATATAAAATGGGTTATATAAAATTTATAAAATTTTATATATATATATTTTATATATATTTTATATATAATATATATTTATATATATATATATAATATATAAAATATATATTTTACAAAACCCCAATTGGTAATACTTTTTATATAATGTCATATGCTGGGGATTAGATATAATTTACTGTAGTACGCCCCAAACCTTTACGTCATTACATTTGGTAAAAATATTCTCTCTCTCATTTGTCGTTAGAGTTGGTTTATTTTTTAAACCAAATTTTTGTAATATCCCAACACTCAAACACACACACACACCACACACAACACACCCCACAAAACACACCACATATATTAATATAATAAAAATGAAAAATTATAATATATATTTATAATATAATTTATATAATTTAACCAAACACAAACATACAAAAGATATAGTTTAATATATAATATATATATATTTTATATTTTATAATATATAGAATATGTATATATATAAATATTATATATCTATAAGTTTAATATATATTTTAAAAGGGATTATATATATAGAAGATAATCTAATAATATATAGATATATATATATATATAGACACACACACACACCACACACACCTATATTTTATAAAATATATATATATAATATAAAAATATAAAAAGGAAAATTAAAATTTTTAAATATATAAAACACACACGCACACACAAAACACACACAAACACCCCACACACAAAACACACACACCCCAAACACCAAACACCCCACACACACACACCCCACTAACACAACCACAACACAACAACCCCATATATTAAAATAAAATTTTATATATATAATATATTAATTATATTTTATTATGTATATTTTATATATATTTTTAATATATAATAATTATTATATATATACACACACCACACCCCACCCCCAAAAAACAAAAAAATATATATATATAAAATATTAAAATTATATATATATATAAAATATAATATATATATATAAAATTATTGGAGGGGCCAAAGACGAAAGATTTCATAAAGCCCAAGGGTTTAAAGGGCCACTGCAGCTAGCGGAGGATCCGTATTGGGCGACTAGGCAAGTCGGGGGAAGGTAATGGCTACCCAACCCTAAAATTCTCCCTTGTAAAAATCAGGGAAATCCCCAAACAAACCAAAAAAACTGAATAAAAAACGTGAGGACAAAAAAAAAGGGGGTCTCGTTGGGCCAGGGATTGCCCTTTCGCTTGCGGGTGATACCCAAAGTCGTTACATGCTACCGCCAGCGAAAATCAATCTCGACATGGAAATGAAAAAAGGCCCACCCCCAAGGGGGGGAAAAGGGGTTTAAAAATTTTTGAAGGAGATGAGGACGTTTGGAGATCAGCATTTGGGGGTTTGTGAAGGGCCCGGGGCCCTGGCGGGGGGAAAAAGTTGTCTCAGATGGGTCACTTTTTCTGAAATTCAGGCGGAATAAGCAACAAGAAGAGCAGGGGTTTGGAATTTTTCTAGATCAAAAAAAAGCTAAAAGTCTGGTGGCTTCGGGTTGTTTTCCGATAGATTGATTTTGGGGACGGCCTCGAGGCAAAAATTTTACCCCACATGGTGTTCAGTGGGGATGCTCCCAAACCCAAAAGAAACCCTCGAGAAATAGGACGAATTTTACGCCCAAATTAAAGAAGCATTGCAGCAGTGAAAAAATCACATATATTAAATTTCGTCATGGGGGGTTTTTAAAAGCGAATTTGGGCGAACAAAAAGGGAAAAAAATTTGTTGATCTTTTAGTTAGGACAGAAGACTAAACGGGGTTGATGGGCCCTAGCGGGAGTGGTGCAGGAAAAAGGAAATTGATCATAAAAAAATCGTTTTTAAAAACATCCCCCAGAAACCCTTTGAAACCGGGAAAAAGACTGGGGGAGGGTTGCAAAATTTCATTTTGATTTCTCTTGATAAATGAACGTTTTTGAAAAGGGGCCCAAAGGGTTTCAAAAACATATCCAGGACTGTTTGGGGACAACGATTTTTTTCCTAAGGGATATCGGGGATTAAAAAAATTAAAAAAAAATCATGGGAAAGAAGTCTGCCCCCGACTACGGGTTAAAGCTAAAAAAATCGACTTTGATATCAAGGACGGGTTTTTTGGCCAGAGGTCATGGCCCCTTTAAAAGGGAAGACCACATTTGAAGGAGAAAGATGGGGGGAAAATTTCCTGTAGAATGCACAATAAAGGGGCAGCGAAGCAATGGATTCAAAAAAAAAAAAAAAAAAAAAAAAAAAAAAAAAAAATGGGAAAAAAAGTAAATTTGCTTAAGGGTTTACTCTATAAGATGGAGGAGAGAAGACGGGGTAAAAAATTGGCCAAAGGAGCAGTACAAAAAAAGGAAAAATTCCCGAAAGATGTGCAAAAAAGAAAAGGGAAGAAAAATGGAGGAGTTTTGTGAAGGGGAATGAAGAGCTGGAGAAGAAAGTCCCACAGATGATACAAAACAGGCTGCTTTAAAGACGAAAGAGGGTTTTAGTTCTGATGGATGGGGAAAGGAGTCAAGAGAATGTGGAGAAATTTACATAAAAAGACCTCTTTTGCTGTTGAGGGAAAGGGAAAGAAAAGAAAGCAAGCTGTTTGGATGGCCATACGTTTTTACAGCATTTTAAAAATCAAGCGGGCAGGGACAAGAGGGGAAAGGCAACTGGAGATAAAAAAACCATCGCATTTGCTTTAGAAAAAGCTTTGGGGATTTTTTAGAGTAGGGATATTGAAAAAGATAGCAATATTTTTACAACTCGGAGGATGTTCCTGAAGAAATGTTGCAACCAATCTTCATCCCCTTCCCAAAGGGAATGGGGAAAAAATCGAGGGAAAAAAAATCATCAAAGCGAAAAACCCTTTAAAGGTCAGTAACAAAGACTGGAGTTAAAATTGAGTAAAAGGAAACATCGGGGGAAAACCTACCCGGAAAGAAAAAATTCAGAAATCGCCCGGGGAATTTGGGAGGGAGAAAATGCGATTCGGTGTTTGAGGACCCCA
>NW_023640582.1:0-2500 GCF_015228065.2 Penaeus monodon | reverse complement strand
TCCTTTTGTTCAATATGTCCAACAGCCGGTCTTTACAATTTATTTTTCTCAGCACTTCATCATTCGTTTTCTTTTCTGTTTTATTTCTGTATATACATCTATAAATTCTTGTTTTTCCTCCAATTCTATAAAAAAAAATATCAACACCGTTTTTCTTATTTGCATATACAACACATATCTTAAACAATGTCACGGACATATAAACGGAAGACAGACCGGGGGAAGACACTCCCTGATGTCATGACAGAAGCAGTTAAAAGAGTTCTGGAGGATAAGGAATCCTTAGAAGTGTTGCAGATCAGTTTAATTTAAGATGTATCTGGGGTAAGTTGTTACAGCATTATTTGATAGGGGTAAGAAGTAACAGTAACAACAAGCCTAACCATTAAAGTCCCTTACTGTTTGCCATTTATTGTCAACATGAATGGCAGCATGGCCAGGGCGTTGTGTTCATTACATAACCATTTCACACCCATTATATCAGTATCCAAGTGACTTAGGTATTACAACTGATGCCACAGATAGAGCTCGATAACTAAGAACACAGAAAAAAAAACTTTGGCCTTCAAAAAAATGAATATTTCCCCCTACCTTTTCACCTAGTCACACTTCTGCATTCCTGCTCCTGCCTCCACCTTTGTTTACAAGCTGCATGACGTGATAGGACTCCCAGTAACATCTTCTGAATAGTTTTGGAGATACTGAGTGTAACGCCTTGGACGTGCAACAACTAGACCCGGTCTCCCCCACTGCTTTAGGTTTTACTACTACTAATTATAGTAAAAACAATTATATTGATGAAAATAATAATAAAGACAATTATAAATAATAACATTTATTATCCATAACAATACCGATATTATTAAGAACAATAATTCTCTTGAAGTAAAATGGGATGTATAATACAGGTAAACAAGATCCCTCTTTCCCTTAGACACTGGCGTAACTTGGCATCAGATCTCCTGATGGACCCTATATATATATATATATATATATATATATATATATATATAATATATAATATATATATATATTTTATATATATAATTATAATAATATATATATATTAAAATTTGATATAAATAATATATATATATATATATTTATATATTATAGATTTTAAAATATATGTATATATATAATATATATATATATATATATATATATATATATTGCTTGATAAAAAATATGACACAGTAAAAGCGTTCATTTTCTTATTCAAATTTAGATTTTTTCAGTTTGTTCATTAAGATTTTAGATTAAACAGAGTTAACCAAAATTAATGTATACTTCCTTCTGATTTATACTATTATACTCTTCATTTTTAGAAAAGAATATTCTGTGATAAAGACTATGGAATGAAATAAATCATGCATATGTGATTCATTTGGGGTCCTTCTTCATCGGGGCCCGGGTGTGATAAAAATCACCCCCCCCTCCCCTCCCCTCCCTACCAGCGCCACTGTTCTCAGATCTTCAAAGGTAGCTATATTCTCTTTTAAAAATCCGTTGAGAAATTATGTGATTGCACGAGAAAGACAAAACTCATTCCAAGAACAGACTTGTTTTTTTTCTGGCACGGATGTAAACATAAAGCCTGATGTCATAAATACAACAGCAACAAAAAAAGAAAAAGAAGAAGAAGGAGAAGAAAAAAAGGAATGAAATAAATTCGCTAGAAATCAGAGAGAATGGGCAAGTTTTTTGAGCGACTTAAGCTTCCATGTTGATCTTTATCCAGTCAAGGAAGTGCGAGACCTGGTGTAGACAGGGGGGGTAGGCGTCGCAGCCGGAACCCCCGGGGCACGATGCCCTGCTGGACACCGTCGCAGAAGAGGGGTCCGCCTGAGTCGCCCTGGAGCAAAAGGGAGAAAAATTGTGATGTGGACACGAAAAAAAATATGGGCATCTGGATCATGGGAAAATTAAACCCCAAAGCACACTCTGCTGCGATCCAAGGGCACCCACGTTGCAGACTCCTTGGCCGCCGAGGAAGCCAGCGCACATCATGTAATCATGACGGCGTCCTCCCCGTAGATATCCGGCACTCCTCGTCCGTCAGGTAGGGAAGGTCCACGTAGCGCAGGTCGTTTCTCACGTCTCCGCCCCCCTGAAGGTGGAAAAAGCTGGCTTATACCTGTATGCCTGTCAAGAGGTGAACATTTTACACACGCTAAATGTATTTTTGATTCAATGCAACTGTGTATATGGGAAGTCCGAGGGCGGGGTGGAATTAAAAAAAGATCATGCTTTTGCAGAAACAAACATATTTTTTAAAAAATTTTTTTCTATAATGTGTGTGTAATTTATAATGAGAGAAAGAGGGCATTATCAAAGGAATATAGAAAAAGTGGGAGAGAGATAATCAAAAACAATGAAGAAAAAAGAAAGAAAGGGAGAAAAAGTGAATAGAAGAGGGAGAACTTCAAATAGATAGAAAGGGGAGAAAAGAAAAGCACGTAGAGATAACGTGAGATGAGAAAACTAGATGAGAAAAAAC
>NW_023640581.1:5000-7500 GCF_015228065.2 Penaeus monodon | reverse complement strand
AATTCGTTGTTAACGGAAGCAACTGTGTATCATCAATCAACCAATTACGTAATTCCAGTTGACTGAAATCAAACGATTCAGTTTTTAAAAATAAAAAAAATTAATTATCAATTTCAAAATTTATTCATTTTAACTGATTAGTCATCATGTTAAATAACAAACTCTAAGATCACAATATACAAACAAAATCATTAATAAAAAAATGACTGTCTCTAATACAAGATTGTTTTCATGCGAGAGTCAAAAGGAAAAATACATCAATATGGCAACCAGAATGACAGAATGAATACCAGAATGACAATATGGCAACCAGAATAACAATATAACAAACAGAATGACAAAGTGGCAGCCTAAATGGCAATATGACAACCAGAATGACAATATGGCAACCGAAATGACAATTATACTACCAGTAAAAATAAGAGTAATGATAGTAATAACAATATTAATAATAATAACAATATTATAACGACTATTATTATTAATTTTTATATATTATTGTTATTATTGTTATTTTTACTGTTATGATATTTTTTTGGGAATAATAATAATAATGAAAAATAATGATAATAAAAATAATAATGATGATATAAATAATAATAATAATATAATAATACATATATTAAATAAATTATTTTTATTTAATAAAATTTGAGTTTAAAATTATAAATTTATCTTATTAATAATAATGAAATATATATAATAAAAAAAAAATTTTAATTTAAAAATACTAATAATTTTAGTATCCAGATAGTATAAATTTGATTTAATTATTTTATTGATTATGTCTTTTAATACTTTTAATTTTATCATTAATTATTATGAATATAATAATCTGATTATATAATAATATTAAGATTAATATATATCTATTTTTATGATATAATATATTAAATTATATATAGAGATATGGTATAAAATTATGATATATATATGTATATATAGATATATATATAGATATAGTAATAAGATATATATAAAAAATAAAATAATAAAGATAGAATATATATAATATAAATAGATTATAGAGAAATAATAGATAAATATAAAATTAATATAGTATATTAAGATATAAATATAAAAGATATATAATATATATATGATAAGATAAAGAGATATGATATAGATATAAAAATAGTAGATGATATATATATATTATACAAGATTTTATATATAATATATATATAATAATATAGTAGATAATAGAAGATAATATAAAAATTTAATATAATATATAGATAATAAATAGATTAAATATAAAAAGTAGAAAAGATATAATAATAGAGATAGAGAGATAATATAGAAATAAATAATTAAAATAGAAAATAGATATGAGAGTAAAGATACAGATGAGATGAGAGAGAGATAGTTTAAGAGAGATAAGATAGATATAATATAGAAGGGGAAATATATAAATAGAAATAGTAATTATAGATAGATAGATAGAATAGAGAAAAGAGATAATAGAATAAATAGAAGAAGAAAAGGAGAAAATAAGAGAATAGAATAGAGAAGAGAGAGAATATGAATGAGTGAGAAGAGAGATAGAGATAGATATATATAGATAAGATATATAGAATAAGAGGAGAAGATGATATGAGAAGATAAGAGATAATAATAGAGAGGAGTTTAGGAGAAGAGAATATAATAGAGATATATAGAAGATAGGAAAGAAAAGAGGGGATAATAGAATAGAAATATATATATAATATAGAATAGTATATAGAGATGAGAATGAGATAAAAGAGAGATATAAATAGAGTAGAGATATAGATAGTGAGAGGAGGAGAGAGAGATATATGAGAGAGAATAGTAAATATTAGTAATATAAGAGATGATATAGATGATAAGATATATAGATATAAATTTTAGAGATTAGGTAATATTATATAGATATATGATTATAGAATATAAATATAATAATTGATAGATATATATTTTTAGATATATAGATATTAAAATTTTAATAATATATATATTAGATATAAGAAAAAGATAATAGATATTATTATATAGATAAATATATATATATATAGAGAATATAGAGATAATTTAATAGTATTATATATAGTAGATAATAATATAAAATATTTATTCATTTAAAAGGGGTAATTTTTAAAAATACAAAAGAAATATATAGATATATAATATATATAGATATATATATATATAAATATAATGTATATAATATATAGATATATATATATAAATTATATATATATTATATATATCATGTATATATTATATAAGGGTATACTTTATACATATATATATATATATACTATATATAATAATAGATATAGAATTATATATATATAATATATATTATAATATATATTTTATAATGACGATGATGATGATGATAACGATAATAATGATGATAATCATGATAATAATGATGATAATAACAGGAATTGTGTCCATATATCATAAAAATTTAAAAGAAAAAAAATCCCAAAAGTCGAAAAGGGGGAAAAATCTAGCGAAATATAGGTTTTTG